>NC_041337.1:32535672-32665672 GCF_004354835.1 Perca flavescens | reverse complement strand
CGGTTTTATTGGTATAGCTGAAAGTAACCAAGCCAGCATATTTTCACATGTAAATAGGTGAAATAAGTGTTTATTTATTTTGTTGGATAAGTGGAAAGACACAATGATGATAAAATTACGGTTTAATTTAGTTTTGTTTTAACGGAGTCTGGTGGGTTTGGCAATGGCGATATCGAGGCTGTTTCATGTTAAACATAAAGGATCTTACTATCTAACAAAAAGGTCCATCTATGTAGGGATCCAGATTGTCGTCAGACACTTAGAATAATTATCTGAGCAGGTCAGTGGCAAAACATAATTTTTTTTTAATGGACGTAAATTAAAAAAGGTATGCAATCGCCCATAAACGTTACACTGCAGCTTGTTTCGCCGCTGCTGACTGCAGCTGTCTTGCTCAATACTGGACAAATTTCAAAGATTGTGGTTCCCATCAGTCACAAAAAAAACAAAAACATGGGAAAATAGGGGTCCAGGTTGAAAAATACCAAAGTTACCCTTTAATTAGAGCTTGATCATAGAGAGGTCTGTGGGATAGTGGAGTAGATATCTTGTGACTCGAGTGAGAAAAAGTCCTGATCCTTGTTTTTACCATAGTGATAGTAGAACCTCTGTTACAATTACTATTATTAACTATATAATCTATTATTACAGTACTGTATGCAAGTTTTCTGACATACTTCAATTCATGCATGAAAGACTTAAATGAGTAATACTTTACATCTATGTGCATATGTTTGGGATTGTGTGTTGGTTGTAACGTACCTTGTGGAGGGGGAATGTATGGGGCCCGTGTTGGAAAGGGTTCCAGGTGTCTCAGCTTCATTTGCTCCATACGTGCGCTGAAACAGAGGACAAAGACAACTCTCGTGTTTAATCACACTTTACGCGGAGGAAAAATGGTAGATACACCTGACTTCAGAAATGAAGGGTCAGTGTTGACAATGTGCCAACAGCCCTGCCTTTGATGACAGCAGCAGCAAAGCTGTTAACTAAGTATAAAGTCAACTCAAAATGCTGAGGCAGCATCTGATTAGAGGGCAGGGAGTTTAGCACACAAGGACTATGTAACCCTGGATCAGAAATGACATGAACAGAGATTTGAAGTTCCCTCAAAATAGCCTATCGGAGCTCACAGCCAGATCAACTGAGCTATCGACTGTGTCCACGTCATCACATTCGGGACACAAATAATTATCAGAATGAAAATGGGTCTGCGTTGTGTGCTTTACCCCCCCTTTCAGATATAACTTTTTTTTTATTTTTATTTTACCGAGATGTGGCTTCCTGTTTGAGCCTGTCAATCTCAGTCAGGGCCTGAGTCAGCTGATCCTGCAGCTCCTCCTTCTTCTGGTTCAGCTTCTCTCGCGCTTCTCGCTCCGCTAGGAAATCTGCCTTGTAGATCTCAGCCTGAGCAAACACAAAGACAGTGAGAGAAGGAGGGAGATAGAACGTTATTCAACAACAGCTATTTTGTTTCATGTACATGTAACATGTTCAAATGTCTTTTTCTTTTAAATGATACATTTTTGTAAGAACTACACTGAAGTTGGCAGTTTGATAAATGCAAGTTATTTCAATTAATATTCTATAATATTTCAATCTTCATGTGCTAAAAAAGCACATTCCTGTAGATGGCAATACACATTTTCCTTTTTTTGCCAAATAAATGAAAAGCATGTAGCTTTCCTCATAGATGGTCCCAATAATGTGCTTAAAGTCAAGTCAAATTCAATTTGTGCACGATTACATGATATAACTATATAATTATTTAATACTGTATCCTACATTGTGGATAATTAAGCTATATATCATATGCTGAAGTATATTTCTGGAGTGTTAAAGATTAAAAGAAAAAAAATAACAAGAACCGTACAGAACCGAAAACAGTGACCCTAAAACCATGATATGAACCAAACCGTACCACCCATAGTAGATACCTATTAGAGTAGGGCATTACTACATGACACCGAATCCTCAAGCTGAAAAATCAGAACCTGGTACGTCTCTGCCTGCTATGGGCACGCGTTCCTGATATTAAATTGAGGCACTGCTCAGGTGATCACGGTTAGCCTTCTACTGCAGGTGAGGCCTTTCTATTGATTTAATTGGAGTGACATTTAAAAAGGTTATGTGTAAATACAAAAGACACTTGAGCTCTCAGGGTCAGCGTAGAAGAGGCTGAACTACCAATGTCAACAGCATGCAGCTGCATCGCGTTCCGCCTCCATTGCGGCTGCCTGAGTATCCGCTGCCGTTCTACCCGGTGTGTGTGTGTGCGTGTGTGTGTGTGTGTGTGTACACAACTGTTCCATGTTCGAAAGGGTCTCCTTCGCTATTACACGCTGGGTCGATTTTAGCCAGAGCAGCTTGTCTCTGAAACCGGAAATTTACGTGTGAATGTATATGAATGCCTTGTATGGAAATTGACATAAAATTAAAAAAGAAATTTTATGATGGTTTTATTTTGTTTTTGACTTGTTCTTCACGCAGAAAACTTCTTTTTTCTACATGTTTGTAGTTAATGAGAGAGAGAGAGAGAGAGAGAGAGAGAGAGAGAGAGAGAGAGGAAGGTGAAAAGCGAGGGAGGGAGACCGCCCATTAAACCTATTTTTGTCCCCTCCTGCTCTCTGTAGTCTCTAATCACTAAAACTGGGTTTTAATGCAGTCAAATTCACCTAGCTGTTCTCATTTACATACATTGTCCGTTTTCAGACAATCATTATATTATGATCAGGACATTGTCAGACAAAGACAAAAATACATCTGCTTCTGAAGCGTTTCCAGTGGACACGGACACTGCGACAGAGCTGCGACTGAGCCGGAGTGCAGCCAGCAAAATACGCAGTGCCCTAACTGCACACAGTTATGAACAGTGATGTTATTGCATACTGGTGTGTGAATAGCGATGCAATACTTAGCTTGAAAAAATGAACAAACTACAAAGTCAGGGACTACATATCTTTAAACTGAAGTGAACGTAACAATTGAAATGAACAAAGTGATTTGTGTGCAGATAGACAGCTGTGTGACTGTACCTGTGCAGTGAGGACCGGAACAGTCTCAAGGGAGCCTTTTTGTTGCTCCACCTCCTCCTTCAGTTTATCAATCAGATCCTGCTTCAGGGCCAGCGCTCTCTCTGCGTCCTCTAGTCGGCTGCACAGATCTCCTCCCTGGAAGACAAACACACACAGATCAATGCTAGGCCTGAATCCATAAGTAAGAGAGCAAAACTTATGAGGGTAAATAGATGTTTAAATGTGTTTTTACCTCGCTCTTCAGTTTAGAATCATAGTCTCTAAATAGACACGTGTAGGCATGCTGCAATTGTGTCAGTTTTTTCCTGAGAGGAAAAAAGAGAAACAACATTTTTCCATTCAGTATTGTATCGAATCTCAGATGTCGTGCTGGTCACAGTATTGAAGAATTTTGACCGAAACCCAGTAGCATTCATCACAAATGTAGAAGGAAACTGTATTGCACTGTTACAGACACACTGAAGTCCCAAAAACAGAATCATTTTAATCTTGTGACCAGAAGATGAGATAATGAAATTAAATTTCAATTAAAATGTGTTTTTTGTAAACAAGTTAATGTCTTGTTTGTACAAGATTTGGGACTTCGGCGTACATGATGGTCCATCTTGGTACTTAACAGGAGTTTCTATTTTGTTTCTATTATGTTCACTGAACGTTTAATACAATGTGACAGGGTTACCTCACTTTTGTAATGCATTTGAAAGAAATCTTTCCCTCTCTCGAATAAATCTTTCTAAATATCATAGCATGTTGAACCCACTTCTCCTCTGTGACGACATGTCTCTCTGTCTTCAGGGCCTGCTCCAGGCTCTGGGTCTGCAGCAGCAGCTTGTCCATGGCCACATGATGCTGCTTCCTCTGCTGCTCCAGCTCCCGCTCTGCCACCTGCAGGGCCTTCATCTTATTGCACAGCCTACACACACGCAGAGTAGGGACAAATACATCAGCACACATGCACACCTACAGATGAAAAGTCTTTACATGCTGTATGTTAGAGGCGTCCCATCAGAACTGTCAAGTCTCGCCTATTGTCGACTACTCGTCGAATCGTGTGGGTGGGGGCGATGGTCGGTCACGGATCATGGAAAGTGAAACTTAAGTCTGTCATGGGGCAGTTTGATTTATTCACCCACTTTGAAAAGGTTTACTCAGTGTTTCCTCTATGATGATTTTGTTGTGGCGGCCCACCATGGCAACATTTCTGCCACCACGGTATCAGAAATAGGGCTGTACAAAAAATTTAGTCACGGTTGCCTTTTAAATGATCCTGCCGACATAATGTTGGCTGCCGCTCCCATTGCAATTTAACAACAAGTAGAACTATTGAGAGGTTACTGGGCCCGTCCAGTTTAACTCCACATACTGTTGTGTTGATGTAGTTTATTGTCAAAAGGTTTGCTTTCTTCAGAGTCGACTATTAAATGAACAGCTCCACCAAAAACCACACTGCGGTGGGTCTGTTCTAAGTGTAGGTTGTTCGGACAGACCTGCCCCCACTGCAAAAAAAAAAAAAAAAATCCTAAAAGGAAACACTGTTATTAAAAGCTTCAAAGATTCGCAATGAGACAAAACCGATTTGGAGCGTTGCAGGGAAAAGTTGCAGCGCCCGCAAGCATAGTATATGGTCCGAGAGACCTAGAGTGACTGAAGGGAGCGAGCGTCGTTAAAACAAAGCAGAAATTAAATGTTTTCGCTGTCTTATCACTAGAAATGCAGCTGTAGCAAGCATCACCCTATCACTAATGCTATCAACATTCATATTTAGATGCAGCAAATGATATCCAGATATGAAAAAGCCCGAGAGTCAGAAGTTTGGACGGAAGTACAAAGAGTCATTGTGCTATGAAGATGATGCACCATCTCATCTCATTAGTGTAAACTGCACAAACACGCTCGTCTCGGTCAGAATCTTTGGTCTACTCTGAACTGGGCTTTACGGCGCTGCAAAGATTCGACTTTGAGACTGGCAGTTGAATCAGGCTCTTTCCATCGAAGCATCGAATATTCGGGGTCATCCCTACTACATGTATTCATGCTGACGTGACAGCTTACTTTTCTTCCAACATTTTGCGTTCATGCTCGCTTTTATCCAGGCAGCTCTGTCTCTCATTCAGTTCTCCTAAAAGGGAAGTTGCTTGAGCTTTCAGAGCCTCGCAGTCCTTGGCCAGCTGTAAAAAAAAAAAAAAAAAAAAAAAATCTTTCAGGTATTGCAGGGCTCCAGACTAACTTTTTTCACTAGGAGCACAGTGGCCCCCTACTGAAAATTTTAGGGGCAAAACCAGAAGATTTAGGGGCACACACCTTAAAATTAAACCTGTATTGTTTAGGCTACTACCCTTAGGGTTGGGTACCTTTCACATCTGAACCAATATTGGTACAGATACCTGAAATTATGGTACATTTCTTTTGGTACTTTCCCTCTGTAATTACAAAACAATTATTTCAGTTGTAAAAATAATTCCAAAACTATTTATCCTATGTACTTAGAACATTATGTTATTTTATTAGAATATGTTACACTCTAAAGAAATTAAACAAAAATAAAAATAAAACCCCTCCCTCTCTCCTCCCAAACCCGTCCCAACAACCTATTAAATTGAATAATTATTCATTTCTTACTCACTGTAACTTGTTTAGCCTGTTGTATTTTTATCATGACCGTTTTCAATTGCTCTTTAATTTTTCATGTAAAGCACTTTGAGTTGCCTTGTTGCTGAAAGGTGCTGTAGAAATAATGTTGCCTTACAACCTCAGCCTGTCAGTCAGTCCCCAGGGCACAGTTGCACACTGTTGAGCCTGCTGCTTGTCTCAGAGGAAGTGTAACATCACCCCAACCGGCCCGTCAGACACCGCCTACCAAGAGTCTGGGTCTGCCGAGGTTTCTTCCTAAAAGGGAGTTTTTTCTTGCCACTGTCGCAATAGCCACTGCTAATGCTTGCTCTTGAGGGAATTACTGTAATTGTTGGGGTTTTGGAATTTATAGAGTGTGGTCTAGACCTACTCTGTCTGTAAAGTGTCTCGAGATAACTTTTGTTATGATTTGATACTATAAATAAAATTGAATTGAATTGAACAGCACCGTGACTGTTTTTAATATCATATCGCAGCAAACGCTGTCTGCGTGAAGTTTTTAAAAACTGTAACCATACTTGAAACCACTTTATCGGCATCACTCACTGTGACTTCAACAAAACAGCCGATCGCACCTCTGCGTGTGTGTGCGAGTGTGTGTGTTTGTGTCGGAGCACCGCTCTCTGTCAGTTTTCAGAGAGGACAGATAAGCTTGCGCTTTTGAGCTCAGGTACCTACGTTTCGACATTTAACGTGTAAAAAACGGGGGCAAATTTGCTGGTCGCACATGTGCGACTGGATGTAAAATTCAGTCGCACACTCTCAAATTTTGGTCGCAAAATGCGACCATTTGGTCGCAGTCTGGAGCCCTGTATTGGCCATTACAGTTGAAATTTTAGGGCTGCTTGCTTCAGTGCCACCATCTGTTACTTCAGTAGTTAGAAGATTTGAACATTTGGTACTGTGGAGTAAAAATCAAAGCAGTTGATACCTGTGCACAGTCCTTGTCCTTCTGTTTGAGCAGAGCTTCAGTTCTGTCCCGCTGAGCTGAACTCTTCTGCAAGTAATCAAGCTTCTCCTCCAACTCACGATACCTAATTTCCAATATAAACACATATGTGTTATTACAATATATGAAGTAGGGCTGAACGATTGATAATTCTTATATCAAAATTGCAATTTTAAAAGAGTTTTAAGCGAGAGTCACATCTCTCAACAAATTATCAGTTTTTCTACCTAAAACTATGCAAGTTGACTTTTCTATAAAAAAAAAAGAAACCCTTTTTAGGATTATGCTTGGTACAGTCATGCCTTGTTTAATACAATATAGACCACACATAGAAAATAATTATAATCTAATTGAGAATTGCAATATTGGTCTTAAATCATTCCACTCTACACTACATTTAAAAAAATGTTCTGTCCAATTGGGTTTGCTTGTATGCTGTTAAAGGTAAGCTAACAAAAGGCAACTTTCGACACTTTAATACATAAAGACAGGAACTGCTAGTATAAAATTAAAATCCTATCACATATTCTTGATTCATGATTTATATAATACAACATATGACAGACAAAGAAAATCTAAAAATGATGCCTTTTTTGCACATAAACAATGGATTAAAAAAAAAAAATACATAAATTAAACAATCCGAGCACAAAAACATAGAGACAGGCAGGTAGCACCAGTAACAAGAAGACAGAACTGTAGAAAGAAGCCATGCACACAGTGAGAAAGAGAAAGCCACACAGAGCTGTGGGCTCACCTGCCCTGTGTGGCCTGAAGCTGCTCTGTGAGTTTAGCCAGGCTAGAGCTGGAAAAGGGAACAGAAAGAGAGGAAGGAGGGGGAAGACATCTCAGAAATTAAGCCTTTTTATTAAGCGGAAATTAAAAAAGCATGCTGGGGTCTTTATGCCAGAGAGCACAATTGTCTGCAGATAAACAGTATAGTTAAAGGACAAATCCGGCACAAAATGAACCTAGGGGTTAATAACGCATGTGTACAGAGTCAACCGTTCTCTGGGATATGTTTTCACGCTAATTGAATGTGACCAGTTTTAGCACAAACCGCTAATTAGCTAACAATGCTAGTTGTTGGGGCAGAGTGTAAAGTAAAAAAAAAACAACACTATTTCTATACCACTGACAAGGCTCAAAATAGCACCACACTTCTACGGTAGCATAATGAGGGTGCCTACATGTAAACCCAAAGCATTGAAGACTTTGTAAGTGTACAGACAGTTTATTAAAAAGTTGTTTTATAAAGACTGTATTGTTCACTGTACCGTTTGTCGCTCGGCTGGTCGGGACGGTTTTCCCAAGATATCCCAGAGATATCCCAGAGATATCCCAGAGAACGGTTGACTCGGTACAAATGTGTTACTAACCCCTAGGTTCATTTTGCGATGGATTTGTCCTTTAAGATTAATTCAACAGCACTTAATCCAAAAGCTGCTAATGACAACTTGTTAAAACACAGAAAGCCATTTTAGTGCCATTAGTTTCAAACAGTGCATTGAAGTATTTTGTATTAGGAGGGAAAATGTCCTACCAGTCAGAAGAGTGCTGTGCCTCAGAGCGATGTTGAACGACCTCCTCAGTAACATTGCTTGCCTGTAAAAACATTTATACAAGTCTTTAAGGCATCAGATTCTTAACATCTCAACATGTAACAGGCTACCCTCAGGGTAAGCTGGTTTTATCTGATTTAATTGTGTCGTGGACACTGTATTTATCTTATATTATCATTGGGTACATACTGTAATTGTCTCATTTGTAATTGTCTCATTTTACATGCATCATTCTAGTCCTAAAATGTTTTAAGCCAGGTTCAACCATGTAAAGTACTTTGTAACTTTGTCTTGAAAAGTGCTGCATACACAAATAATAATAATAATAATAATAATAATAATAATAATAATAATAATAATAATAATAGTAGGGCCTCATGCAAGAACCACTTAGACAAACACATTTGTTTTTAAGTTGCACTTGCATGTGTGAATTAAGAAACCTTGTTATATTAGACTGGCTCAGGTTCGCCTTGCACCAGCTCATAATTATGCTGTTATAGTTTTAGACTCCCGGGGGACTTCCTTTGACACACTGAGCTCCTCTCTCCTCTCTCTTTCCATCTGTGTGCATCCATGTCCCAGAAATGATTGTTACTAACTTAGCTCTGGGGAGCTTATTCCCCGGAGTCCTTATGTCTTTTTTCGCCCAGCAGTTTTCCTTGGATTAGGGTGGCTCCTAAATTATGGTTGCAGCTGAAGCCGTGGTCCTACTATTTAGTTTTATTTTATTTATTTATTTACTATTATTATTATAGTAAATAAATGTACTATTTCTAGTCATAGTTCTATTATCTTTATTGTGACTGTTATTGCCACTGCTCATCACACCCCCAACCGGCACCGTTAGACACCTCCTACCAAGAGCCTGGGTCTGTCCGAGGTTTTTCCTCGCCACTGTCGCAATAAATGCTTGCTCCTGGGGGAATTACTGGAATTGTTGGGTCTTTGTAAATTATAGTGTGGTCTAGAACTACTTTATCTGTAAAGTGTCTTGAGATAACTCTTGTTATGTATTTGATACTATAATAAAATTTAATTGAATATTCATTTTCTCGCATTTAGAATTTTCTCTCCGACGCTCTCAAAATTCACAAGTGGTCCAGACTATCTCGTCCTCTGCTGCTTTGATGCTACTAACTTGTGAATATATACTAAATTAACTGAAGTACCACTTTAAATCGAAACAGACAGCTAGCTTGGTTAGCCAGAACGTTGCCTGAGAAGTGGATCCCCACGCAGTGAGCAACAAAAGCTAATCCAGGCGGAAACTCACTTGTGTTTACTTTGTTTGGACTCGAAGACGAGCGTTAAAATGGTTTACAATGCTTGCCCCAATATTCACCCAGGTTGAAAAATACCAGAATTTTCCTTTGAAAGGGTTTGTTGAATCTGACTTGAAACACTCTTAAGAATAAAGCTCACGTAAAAAGTAAGAGAAAATGTTCTTGTATGAGCCACCTCAAGCTTTTTCTTTACCTAAAATTCAGAAATCCCCCTTTATTAACCACAGATTTTTCTGTTGTAAATGTCTATCCTGCTCATCTGCAGTACTACATCAATACACAGGTTCCTACACGGGGTTACCTGCGCCTGGGCCAGTTTTCCTCGTAGCTGGTCAATGCAGTGCCGCATTCGCTCTCGGTCTTTCTCTCCCTCTTCCCTCTCCCTCTCCAGCTTTTCATTCTTCATCCTCAGCTCTCTCATCCCTTCCTCCAGTTTCTCTTTGTGGCTCTTCAGCAACTGGAGGAACTCGTTGGCACCTTCCACGGGCTGCGGAGGGAGACAAAAAAAGTGAAAGAACCAGGGATGAATGGATGCAGGGAGGGATGTGAAGACAGGAGGGAATTGGATAGAGACAGACCCTGTTCACCCTGGGCTAGAGGACTAACACCAAGCAAAAAGTAGAAATACACAAAGACGTGAGAGAACGCAAACAGAGGTTTACAAAAAGGAGAGAGAGAGTGAAAAAAAAAAAAAAAAAAAAAAAAGGGGATACATTGGTGGATTAGAGCTGTGTGTTAATGCTGTGCTCCATTCGAAGAAAGATGGTGTCCAACTACCACTCAGTCCATGCTCCTGCTCGGAAATATGAGAAAAAAAACCATGGATGACCTCAAGCTTTATATTGCCTAATGTAAAGCACAGTTGCCCATAACATAGCCGGTGCTGGTTTATTATTACAACTTTATTATTGTAATGCTGCATAGTGATTAGTGCCAGGTTTGTGTATTTACAGTTCTGACGTCGCAGGCCATCCCATGTTATTTTTCCGAATAGAAAGTCAGGATTTCTAACCTCTGCCTGAATGCAATTAAAGTTAAGGTGGGGGGGAAGCATTTAACTAGAGGTGGGACAGCCACAGGGTAAGTATAAGGGTAGGGGTCTGATTGGCGGTAAGCGGGAGATGCAGTGAGCATGCTCACCTGGCCATTTTCCCTGCCCATTGTCTCCCCCCATACCTCTGAAAGTGAGGTGGAGGGAGAGGGGAGGGCGCTACTCAAGGAGTTACGCACACTTGCATCATCCTAGACACACAGACATACCAGTTAAATAACAAAAATAAACAAATACACCAGAACTGAAAATAAAAAAGAAATAAAAAAAACACCCGGGATCCAGAGTGTCATACATCTCACCAGGCTGCGAGGTGGCGTGGTCTGTGTGTGTTGATCCGACTCTTCGACTATCTTCTTCTCCTGCTGATCTAGTGTCTGAAACAAGTGGTTCCATTATCCACAGGAAACATTTAAAAAGCAGAACATCAATTCTTCAGCAGACGCAATTCTAATGCGCTTTCAAGTTGTTTTGCCCACATGTTTTACAAGCATACTAAATAGACTCAGAGTCCCAGGGTGAAGTAGGGTGGTCCACATCGATGTGTGGGTCATGTTATCCAGGGATCTTCAACAGGGGGTCCGGGACCCCTAGGGGGTCCTCAGAGTCAATTCAGGGGGGCCTCAAAATTATTGTTAATTTTTGTAAGTTTTTTCAAAAGTGGTACAAGTCTTAACATGCATCCAACATATTATTAGCAAATATAAATCTCCACTGCTTACTGGCCTATAGCCAAGGTAGTCACTAAGGCCATCCACAGATGTGTGTCACATGTATGTTTAACATTAAAACATGATTTATAAAATCATACCAACAATTATTAATCTGAATAGCTTATTATATGCAAAAAAAAAAAAGGTATGTATAAAGGATTTAGGCTGTCCTGCACATTATTGTAACTATTCTAGTTAATATGCAACTTTATTTTATAAAATATATGTAGTAGGGGGTCCCTGCTCCATCTTTCTTTCAGTTAAGGGGTCCTTGGCTTAAAAAACATTGAAGACCTCTGGTGTAATCTTTTCGTTTTATTATTCCAACTATAATAAACCACCTTAAAAGAGAGAAATGTTTGTCTTCTGTCCTGACTGACCAACAGGACCGCGTCAGGTTATCTGTACATTTTAAAATATTACAAGCTTGTGAGCTACATTTGTACTTGCCAGACATTACGTATGTACGTATGTGCTTCTTAATGCAGCAAAATTACAGTAAATATTACTGTAGCAATAGGACTCAGCATGTAAATGGAATATGAGCACAGAAATAAATATATACAGGAGAAAAAAAAAACTAACTAGTGAAAAAGAGGTGAAACCTTCTCTGCATTCACATCAACACAAGATTATAAAATATAACAGTGGAAGCTACGTAATGGTGGAACTCTCTGTTGACTGTAGGAGCAGACGATGCAAGAAACATTTCTTTGTGAACAGACAAAGTTTTATCTTATCTTATCTCATGTTATATTAACACTGTACTTATTTATGTTTGTACTGTATTTATGTTGACACTGCACTACATTAGAATTTGTACAATCAACTGTTTTAGAAAAAATCTTTTTAACCTAATTGTACTTTTTAACCTAATCTCACTTACTTCTACTTAAGGTTTTATTTTTTACTGTAGCTATGTTACTTGATGTTACTTTATACACTCGCTCTTTTCTTCTCTATTATACCTTAAAGGAATATGCCACAGTTTGTTGAAATAGTGCTTATCACGGTCTACCCTGGCCGTAGATAGGTGGGCCAACGCATTTTTTGTCTCAGTGCAAGTAATTAGATTGTTTTTTTGGCTTTTGTTGGCTCACTTTTACTCACAACATGCTAACCGGCACCATAGGACTCCATTCACTACGCTAAGCTAACTAGCGGCGGCGCTGCCGGTGTTGCACCGGACTAAAACAATGCATGCACAAAAAATGCGTTGGCCCACCTATCTACAGCTAGGGGAGACCGTAATAAGCCCTATTTCAACAAACGGTGGCGTATCGCTTTAAATTTGACTGAGAGTAACTGCAACTTAACAATTTCACTGAGGGGATCAATCAAGTATTTGGTTCTGATTCTGATGTGTTCAAATGTGTGTGAATATGAGGAAGCAGATGTGTGACTCAACTAGCTAACCTGTGGTCCGTCCAGGGGTCTGTTCTTTGCTGGGCGGCCCTGCAGGTCTTCAGTCTGGCTGGAGTTGCAGCAGTGGTTTGAGGAGGAGGCTGGTCCGTTTACCAAGCCCTGTAAGGAGTGGTTTTCCTGCGCCAACCTCTCCACCAGGGCCCTGGCCTCCTGGAAACGACAGCTGAGAAATTCTCGGTCCCCTCTTGTCTTCTGCTGCCACCCCTCCATCTCCTCACAGCGCTGACGTAAGGCTAGGTTGCTCCGCCGCAAGGCCTCTGGAGGACAGAAGGTAAAAGGAGAGGTAGGAGATAGGTCATACAGAGTGACACAGAAACTATTTCAACAGTAACTTTTGACAAGTAATTTAAAAGATATCACTGATTCTGTAGTCTTGCATTGTCAGACCTATCTCCACAGCGCTGCGGAACTGATTCTCCAACCCTCAGATCTTAAAAGGTAATCAGTAAAATGATTAAATAAAATCTAAAACGTATTTGTAACCAGTGAAGAGAGACTAAAACAGGGCTGATATGACCTTGTCTTTTAGTATTCGTTCAAATCCGAGCAGCTGCATTTTGAACTAGCTGAAGACGCAAGATAGTTTTTTGGCTCAACCGTGAATACAAAGAATTACCATAATCTAACCGAGATGAAATAAAACATTATGTATGACCCTCCTGAGATCAGGAGAAAAGACCAGATTTTTTAAAATGCTCTTCAATTGATAAAAAAAAAAGAGATTGAAAGTAAAGCTGCAAAGATTAATTCATTACTTTACTCAATTATTAAATTAATCGCCAACTACTTTGAAAATTCTCTGATTCCAGCTTGTTAAATGTGAATATGTTCTAGTTTCTTCTTTCCTCTGTGACAGTAAACTGAATATCTTTGAGTTGTGGACAAAACAAGACATCTGAGGACGTCATCTTGGGCTTTGGGAAACGCTGATGGACATTTTTCACCAGATTAATCAACACTGAAAATAATGGTTAGTTGCAGCCCTAATTGAAAGACTTTGGGAACACGTTTTTCACTGTCAAATATTACACCAAGGTTTGATTAAAAGACAGTTAGCAGACTCAACAAAAGTTAGAAACACAAAGTTAGAGCAGTTTGGTATTGTGTCAGCATATCGAAGTGTCATTGAGAAAGGCACTGAACCCCAATTGCTGCCAATGGGCAGCCTTACATGGTAGCTTGCTGCAATGGATGTGAGTGTATGTGTGATGAGTAAATTGTATAGCGTTTTGGATAAAAGTACTATAAAATTGGAGTCTATTTACCATTTAAAGGCTGCTTTACTGTAATGAAAAGCTCTACTTTTGTATTTACTGTATTACTTAAAATCCCTTAAAATTTCCTTAGAAATGACCAATTAACATTCCAATATTTCTACCATATTCTGTACCAGCTTTCTGTTAAAATGTTCCATTTCATTCAAGCAACAATGCCCAGCCCGAGCGTCAAATGCAGAGATATGCCATACTTTTAGTGGAGTAAAAATGTCTTTATTTCTTTAAAATTATCTTTTAATTAAGGGAATACATCCTACCTCTAAGTTGCTGGTTGTCACCCAGCAACCTGGTCACCACTTCATTTGCAGCCAGCTCTGGTGGGACCCTGAGGGTCCCGCCACTCTCTTCTCCTGACATGTCCCACTGCATTGGGCCATCAGGCTGAGGCTGCACCATCCCTATAGAAAAAAAAAACATGCAGATTATTATTATTATTATTATTATTATTATTATAATAATAATTAGATTAATATCTACACATACACACCTCCTTAGGCAATAATTAATGCGGAACATCACTGCACAAACAACAATGCCCGTATTGTGTCCCGTGGATGAATTTCCCTTAACTTGAACCCAACCTCCTAAACCGAACAGTACTAGTTTTCTGCGATGCTCAACCGTTCCTGACCCCGAGCTAACTTACCATAAACTTAATCAGTTGTCTCTGCTACGTCTGACCGTGGCCTTACATAAGCCCTAACAAGCATAAATCTAACGGGACGGAACCAGACTCCGATACAGAAAACCCGCATTCATCTTCACCACCTATTCTGACACATGGCATACCACGCCTCATCCCGTTAGCGATATTACGAATCCCACTATGGCCACGCCAAGACCCGCCCTTCAATAGCGTTCACACACTACTATTGGCCAGGCGTCCACGCTTACATGTACAGGTCCTATCCCCTGACCAATCCCCTAACCCTAACCTTAACCACTCGAGGTGAAATGCCTAACCCCAACCAATCGAGCTGCTTCGTAGGGCGGGTCTTGGCGTGGCCATAGTGGGATTCGTAATTTTGCATCCCGTTAGGCGGCCTGTTAACTTTCTCTTTCAGTTTAATTCCTCGTCATCCTGGTCCATTTTACGTCTGAGGAAGAGGCCGTCTGGCCTGCTAGGCTTTTGTTTAAAGACTCAATGGTGAAGTGTCAGTACTGTTATTTGTGCCTTATAACCTAGATACAGGTATCTGTGAACAGGACGAAAACATTACGTCATTCCCAATACCACCAGACAGAGAGCTCGACTAAAACACATAACGTTAGCTGGTTTTATATATTTGTTTGACATACATAATACGCAGAAATAAAACAACCTGTCGTCAATTTGAACTGCTGATATGACGAAAAGCACGTTACCGGTTGCTGTTTTCTTCCCCGCTCTAAGACAGGGTAATATCTGTGTTCAGTAACGTTAAACTGCTAACGTATGTAATAACGTTAAAGTTACCGGTGCGAAAGTCCTCTTACCCTCTCTTCTTTTTCAGTGTTGGTGTCCGGAATAACAGGCGACCAAGCTGTCGGTCACATACAACCTGTCAGTAAGCGTAACGTTATCTATTTAACGTTAGCCACCGTTAGAACGCTAGCCGATGCTAGCTAGATAGCTAGCGACGTAGCTTTTGAGCTAGCTAGGATCATTTAGCAACCAGTAGCTGGGTTTTCTGAGGCACTTGTTCTCTGGCATAAACATCGACCTACAGCAACTGTATTATCTTCCGAACGCCAGTTTGCGCAGTTCTGTAACGTTAGCTAGCTATATTAATAAAATATACGTGTTTTGAGGTTATCTGTCAAAACCGTGGCGAGTGTTGTTAGTTAAGGAAATATAGCTGGGCTTTTCTCACCCTGAGCTCAGCTTCTCAGGCACCACTTCCTCTCAGGCTGGAAAAAAACTTTTTTTATTATATATATATATTTAGTAAGTGATACATCAAAATGTAAACATAATTAAATAAAAATAAATAGCAAAGGGGTGTCTTCAATCACGTCCTGTAGTTTTGTTTTTTTCTGTTTGTGTTAGCTAGTACTCTCAGAAAAAAACACCAATATGTGGGTTGTGTATTAATACATTTATATTTATGGATAATTAATGGCTTTCTGCATCGTACACTTTTCTAATAGTAGCCTAAAACTGTGACCTTGTCTTTAAACTATGCATGCTGTTGTCTTTCACATACATTATTCTCTTGTGTAGGGTACATGGATGTATAAAGAGAACGGTAGGGAATTGAGTGCTGCCTGACAGGCTAAACTCAGGGCCTACTAATCCCGCGTCGCAGGAAATCCCCTTCCTTCTTCCGCAGTGGGGGATGACGTCATCTGGCTGCAGCATCAGAGCTTTGCTGATGTGCGCAAAGTGAAAGAAGAAGCTACATGATGCTCTCTATTCCTGCTGCTGGAGTTGTTTTAATACTAGCTTGGATTCATCCAAGTTACGCGCTCTATTTCCATATAGGAGAGACGGAGAAAAAATGCTTCATTGAAGAAATTCCAGACGAGACCATGGTTATTGGTAAGTCATTGTTGTGGGGTCGTTAGCTTGACGTAGCTAGCTAGCTAGCTGGCAAAAGCGAACAGCTGGCCCCAGTAAAGATGCTGCAATGAATATGACAGTAGTAACGACAAACAATGCTTGGTGGTGTGAAGAAACGTCTAATTAATTGTATTTAAGTGCAAACATTGACGTTTTGTTATAGGCTTCTGTTGCTGCTGGTTAGCCTCAAAGTTAATATTAGTATTGTTAGCGAGCGATAGCTGACAGTTAACGTTAACTGTCTGTCTGAGGGGCGGGGCGCTAACGTTACAGAAGAGCACCTGTGTGTAGAGGATACATTTTTGGTCAAACAGTTCCAAACTTAATGTGTTAAAGAAAGAAGTGGTGCTATGTATTAAGAAAATTACTTCATGAAGAAACAAAATGCTATTGAAACTTTAATATTGTGCTTCCTATTTAATGTTTTCAATCAATTTATTTTCTAATCTTTGTTTATTTTATTTTTCTATTCGTTTGTTTTTAGGCTTATTCTTCATATTTCTGTATATTTTCTATATCTACTTTTTTTTTTAAAGTGACGTTTTACCATTTTTTTCACATATTTGTAATGCATACTAAGTTTAAATAAAATGAAAAAAATAGTTTTAGCATGTGACTCAGATTTAAAGTATAACTACTACACATAGTTATTACTTTATTACTTTATGTCTGTATTGCTTTATGTAATAAAGACATACAGGAACTATTAACTACATAACCATTTAAAGCAGGGGTCTTCAACGTTTTTTAAGCCAAGGACCCCTGAACTGAGAGGGAGACGGATCAGGGACCCCCTACTGCATACAGTATATTGTATAAAATTAAGTTGCATATTAAACTGGGCCTACAATAACATGTGGGTGGCCTAAAGACTTTACATATACCTTTTTTACTGCAAAGAATACAAAGCCATTAAAATAGAGTAAAAATAAAAAGTTGGCATGATTTTATAAATCTTTAGGAATAACTGTATCTGTGGATGACTAAGCCGATCATCAATGTGTTTTTTCACAAATAGACTGATTTATATTTGCTTATAATAATAGGTTGGATTCATGTTAAGACATTTTATTTTAAAAAAAATAACAATAATTTGGTGGCCCCCCTGCAGTGACTTAATTGTTTTTCAGCCTAAATAGAGAATATAGGGACCGCCTCATGGATGCCCTTTGGAATAATAAGATAGATAGATAGATAGATAGATAGATGTAGTCTTTATTGTCCCATAGGGATAATCATTTCCACACATCTTCCTCTTCTTTCCATACCACAGCACCACATATAGAACACATAAAACATGTAACACATATACAAAAACATCACATTAAGACACCCATATATAGACCTATCAAATGTGCAAAACTTTGCAAGGCAACTGAGATGATATATATATATATATATATATATATATATATGACCCCTTGCTGATTTTGCAGGTTTGCCCACTTACAAAGAATGCAAAAATCTACAATTTTAATCATATGTACATTCTAACAGTAAAAGACAGAATCCCAAAGAAAATTCCAGAAAATCACATCATATGAATTTATTAAAATTGATAACCATCTGATGAGGAAAAACAAGTATTTGACCCCCTGGACAAACAGCATGTTAATATTTTGTAGAAAAGTAATTATTGGCCAGCACAGATGTCAAATGGTTTTTATAGTTGGTGACAAGGTTTGTGCACATTTCGGCAGGGATGTTGGCCCACTCCTCCCTGCAGACAGCCTCCAAATCATTCAAGTTCCGAGGTTGTCGTCTGGCAACTCGAATTTTAAGCTCCCTCCAAAGATTTTCAATCGGATTCAGGTCTGGAGACTGGCTAGACCACTCCAGAACCTTGATGTGCTTCTTCTTCAGCCACTCTTTTGTTGCTTTGGCGGTGTGCTTAGGGTCGTTGTCGTGCTGAAACACCCATCCTCGACCCATCTTCAGCTCTCTCACTGAGGGAAGGAGATGTCGGTCCAGAATTCCACGATACATGGCCCCGTCCATCCTCCCCTCAATACGATGGAGTTGTCCCGTCCCCTTGACTGAAAAGCACCCCCAAAGCATGATGTTGCCACCACCATGCTTGACGGTGGGGATGGTGTTATTTGGGTTGTACTTGGTGTTCTTTGCCCTCCAAACACGACGAGTTGAGTTGAGGCCAAAAAGTTCTATTTTGGTCTCATCTGACCACATCACCTTCTTCCAGGCCTCTTCTGAGTCGTCCAGGTGGTGAATGGCGAACTTCATGCGGGCCTGTACATGTTTCTTCTTGAGCAGGGGGACCTTGCGTGCGCTGCAGGATTTCAATCCATGACGGCGTAGTGTGTTACCAACCGTTTCTTTTGTAACTGTGGTCCCAGCTGCCTTCATTTGATTCATCAGTTCCCCCCTTGTGGTTTTGGGATGATTCCTCACCGTTCGCATGATCAGGGACACCCCACGAGACAAGATCTTGTGTGGAGGCCCAGACCGAGGGAGGTTGGCGGTGGTGTGGTGCTTCTTCCATTTCCTGATAACTGCACCGACAGTTGATCTTTTCTCTCCAAGTTGCTTTCCGATTCTCTTGTAGCCCATCCCAGCCTTGTGCAGATCAACAATCTTGTCCCTGATGTCCGTAGAAAGCTCTTTGGTCTTGCCCTTGGTGGTGATGTTGGATGCTGGTTGTTTGGGTGTTGACAGGTGTCTTTTATACAGGTAACGAGGTGAGGCAGGTGTATTTGATGTAGATAATTGGTTCGGATTGGGGCTGTGTCTTAAAGAAAGACTAACTGGCTTGTAGGAGCCAGAATACTTCCTCATCAGATGGTTATCAATTTTAATAAATTCATATGATGTGATTTTCTGGAATTTTCTTTGGGATTCTGTCTTTCACTGTTAGAATGTACATATGATTACAATTGTAGATTTTTGCATTCTTTGTAAGTGGGCAAACCTGCAAAATCAGCAAGGGGTCAAATACTTATTTCCCCCACTGTATATATATATATATATATATATATATATATATATATATATATATATATATATATATATATATGTATGTGTGTGTGTGTGTATGTATATATATATATATATATATATATATATATATATATATATATATATATATATATATATCCCAGTATTTTTTCCGCAAAGTGAGAGCAAATGTTCAGTCAAAGTCAAAACCAAATATGACATGTCACATGTAGTTTCATAGAAACCGGCTATTTCAGTGAACAGTTGCAAAATCAAATGAATAAATAATAAACAGGTTTCTTCACCTGGTTCAATGCTCAGCTGTTCAAATAACAATACAATGTAAACATAAATACAGTATAACAACTGTTGTTTTAGTTTTTTCCAACATTTTAAATTGTAAAATTTTTCTTCTACACATTTTCAGCGCTTATTTCTACATCCCATATTTTCTGATATAGGGCTGGGCGATATAGAGAAAATCCGATATCATGATATTCTTGACCAAATACCTCGATATCGATATTGCGGCGATATATTCTAGAGTTGACAGTTGGTGCTCTCGCAAAATATCTTCACACTTAGATTTTAGATAAATAATCATTAATAATAGAACAGCTAGAACAGTCAGTTCAGAAAAGTACATCACTTCACTGTAATGCAGCCTTTAAAACCAGGAAAAGACACTTATGTCATATCACGATATTACGATATCCAAAATCTAAGACGATATCTAGTCTCATATCACGATATCGATATAATATCGATATATCGCCCAGCCCTAGGTTATATGTGTTTGTTTTTGCAGATTGTGTAAAAACATGGTGAGCAGTACAACAGTGTGGGTTGGATAATGCTTTTGTAGAGTAGGAGCAGGAGGTGTGGAGCAACAGAAAGGGCTTTCAGTTTGCGGATGACATGTAGTCTTTGTTGTGCGCGTTTCTGGATGTTAGTGACATGTTCCTTAAAGTTGAGCTTATTGTCCATAGTGAGGCCCAGATATGTAAAACTGCTGACTTGTTCAACTGGTTGGCCATAGATGTTGGTATGGTTCATTCCAGGTGGTGATTTAGATGTGTTGATGACCAGTTCTTTTGTTTTATCTATGTTTACAGTTTTTTCCAATTGCTTACACACGTTTTCAAAACTATGTCTCCTTTTTTCAAAACTCTTCACACAATTCCTAAAACTGCACACACAAAATGCTAAATGCCTCACATCTCCTTCAAAATGAAACACTGCATTCAAAATACCATAAACACATCTCAAAATGAAGCATTTGCATCAAATGGCAAACACTTTTTTCATAATAGTAAATATATGGATATACCATGTACACACTGTTGTTCTAAATCTACAGCTCTTTTGTCTTTCATAGGTTTATATCTACATTTACAAAAAACAATGTAATGTTACAGTAAAACAGAAAATATTGATTGGGCAAAACATTACGTTTGTAAGAGTAGCACCGTGTTTACAGTAGCATGAAACAAGAAAACAATAGTACAAACATATGTAAACCAAAGGTATCATTTTTAGAATAAAGAATATATGTGTGTGTGTGCGTGTTGTGAGTGTTTTTGCATGCTTGTGTGTGGGGGCGGGGGGTGTGTGTGTGTGTGTGTGGGGGGGGCAGAATTGTATGCACTTTGTGCAAAACAAAGTCTGATTGATTTGTAATGCTGAAATAGTCATTAGATAGTTGCATGCAGTATGGATGCCACTATAAAGCTACTCAGGATGGGCTTCTCTCCCTGATCTCATCAGAGATGGCTCTCCTTCTTACTCTTCTTCCCTCCTCCTCCTCCTCCTCCTCGTTGTTATCCGCTGTCTCTTCCTCCTCCTCCCCTTGCTCTCTGTCTATTGTTTGCATCCATTGTTCAAAACTGGTAATCTGACCTTTGACCTATGTATAGGTATAATACTAAAGCAATGATTGGTTAGTGTTCAGTTATGACATAATGTGTTTGCTAATGTGAGAAGTGTGTGTGTGCCCTGGTAAATAAGTATAGCATTTTGATTGGTTGTGTTTAGAAATGGATAGCAAGTCACTTCCTGTTAGATTTTTGTGTTTTAGGTAGAGAATTGTGTGTAATGTTTTGAAAAAAGGGTTTTATGCAATTGAAAACTGAGTGAAAGGCTGAGAAATAGCTTATGGTTTTGGCTCAACATGTCTTATATTTTAACCACCCTTGCTTTTTTTGATAACTCTGCAAACCCTTGGTGTTCTCTCAATGAGCTTCATGAGGTAGTCACCTGAAATGGTTTTCACTTCACAGGTGTGCCTTGTCAGGGTTAATTAGTGGAATTTTTTTCCCTTATTAATGATAAAGCAAAGGGTGGCTACTTTGAAGAATCTAAAATATAAGACATGTTTTCAGTTATTTCACACTTTTTTGTTAAGTACATAATTCCATATGTGTTCATTCATAGTTTTGATGCCTTCAGTGAGAATCTACAATGTAAATAGTCATGAAAATAAAAAGGAAACACATTGAATGAGAATGTGTGTCCAAACTTTTGGCCTGTACTGTACATATATGCACATTCTCAGAGTTATAGTTTGTTAGATAAGAATGTAATCTATGAACATTGTAGATTTAAAAATTTAAAAATATTAGTTGAATACTGTGTGAAGCCTTTTGTAAAACAAACAAGGTATATCACGTTCATTTAAATTATATATTTGATATCATTGTATATTTAGTGATTTGAAAATCATGAATTATGATACTTTAAACCTTGAACTGCATTTGATATTCTCACAGTTAGACTTTTATTTTCAGCCATTGCTTTTTGTCTATTTATCTTGGCCTTTGTTTTATTTTCATATTTTATGTGTTTTTATTTTTCTGGCACGCTAGGTTACATTTTGTTTAATACCCCCATAATTCCCTTTTGTTATGTACAGTACCAGTCAAAAGTTTGGACACGCTTTCTCATTTGGGAAAGCTTGGAAAAACCTTTGACTGAATTACTCTCCTATGAATGATTACTGGAGTTCCTTATGGCATATGTGTATGTTGCTTTTCCTGTCTGACAGGAAAATACAGGACTCAGCTGTGGGACAAGCACTCCAATTCATTCCTCGCAGCCACTCCTGGCCTTGGGATGCATGTGGAGATCAAGGATCCAGATACGAAGGTAAGGACAGAGGAGGTGGTATTATAAAACACACCCACATACATAGAAATACAATCTAAAGATTTTGTCTCGTCTCTCCCAGATTATCCTCTCTCGTCAGTATGGGTCAGACGGACGGTTCACCTTCACCTCCCACACGCCTGGAGAACATCAGATCTGTTTGCACTCTAACTCCACCAAGATGGCTCTGTTTTCAGGAGGAAAACTGGTAGGAACGTAGTCACTGCTTTGATTGTTTACCGACTGACCAGTTCTTTTCCAATAAAAATGTTTCACACAAATGTTCAGTGTATTCACACCAGGTTTATTATAGTAAACTAAAATAAGCGGTAACAATTTTTTTTATATATATATATATATATATATATATATATATATATATATATATAAAAACACAATAAAGGAAAGAGGAAAAAGCCAAAAAGCATAATATGAGCACTTTTAAATCATGTAAACATGTTCTAGTAGAAACCCAAAATACAAACAAAAAAGTATGAACCTGAAAATGAGCATGACATGGGACTTTAAATGCCCACAAATTACAAGCACGTAGATTTCAAATGACGTCTCCCTAATGTTGCAGAGAGTGCATCTGGATATTCAGGTGGGAGAACACACCAACAACTACCCCGAAATCGCAGCTAAGGACAAACTCACCGAGCTGCAGCTGCGAGTCCGACAGCTGCTGGACCAAGTCGAACAGATCCAGAAGGAGCAAAACTATCAGAGGGTCAGTAAAAAATAAAAAGTACACCCAAGTAATGTGTGAGATGACGTTGATTAGGTCCAGTTTCTGTTAATACCATTAGAGCGCTCTAGTGACTCCAATGTGCGTTGTGTCTCTTTTAACAGTATCGCGAGGAGCGGTTTCGCATGACGAGCGAGAGCACCAACCAGCGTGTTCTCTGGTGGTCCATCGCTCAGACACTCATCCTCATCGTCACCGGCGTATGGCAGATGAAGCACCTCAAAAGCTTCTTCGAGGCCAAGAAACTGGTGTGATGTCTGTCCGAGCAACGGCGGCATTCGGAAACAACATCAACAACGAGGAGACGGACTTGACTGAGCGGAATGGAGAGAGACAGAGAGAGCCCACTGTGGTCTTAATATCAGCCACGAATGGTACGCGATAATTCAGAGGCAGTTATCAATCCCGGGCAATGCGTCTTTCCTCGTAAATGTTCTAGGCTATTGTCATTTTACAATACAGTAGCACAGCATTCAGATTGCCTTTTGTTGTTGTCGTCGTTGTGTTTGTTGTGTTCTCTTGACAACACTGGACATTTTTCTATCTTCCTTTTCAAGAAGAAGCAGAGACAACATTAGTGAACTGAGATTGTTTTCATGGTCAAATGTTAAAGCTCTTACAAGTAATAACCGGGTAGTTTATTTATACAGGATTTTACAGTATGTAGTCCATTTGTTTGTCGTTGTTGTCGCACATTTTTTATTTTCAGGTTGTGTAACTTCTAACCCTATTGATTCCTTAACCCTCCGGTTGTCCCCGGGACCCATTTTCTAAGTTTCTATATGAGAAATTTGAGTTTCTTTCAACCAAATTGTCATAAAAATAAAAGAACATGGATGGTTCCCAGCAACGCTCTTTACAAGTAAAATAAATGATCAGTTCACTGCTTTCATTGAATTTGGATGTTTTATTCAATTTTATAGCATTTGGAGAGAAAAAATTATAAAAAAAGAACGTCGGAAAAAAGCGTAAAAAATGTCAGAAAAAGTTTTTTAAAAAAGTCAAAAGATTACAAAAACAATGTAAAAAGTGACAAATGGTGGGAAAAGCAACAAGTGCTGAAAAAGATGACCAAAACGTAGAAAACAAAGTTTTGTATTATAAATTTCGACCCAGAAAAACAAAAAGTTGCATGGTTGAGGGGAAGACAACACAAGGGTTAATCACTAACGCTTTACTTTAACCCTCGCATTTAGCATGTGTAAGCAGTATACAAATTACCATTCGTAACTGATTAAGAAACAGTTAATTATTCATAAATACGTTTAAAGGTCCCATGGCATGAAAATTTCACTTCATGAGGTTTTTTAACATTAATATGCGTTCCACCAGCCTGCCTATGGTCCCTCAATGGTGATAGGTGTAAACCGAGCCCTGGGTATCCTGCTCTGCCTTTGAGAAAATGAAAGCTCAGATGGGCCGATCTGAAAGAGGTGAGGAGTTCAAAGTCTACTTACTGGTTTTCTTACTAGTTTTCTTTCTGAGCTTTCAGCCTCATCGGGTTGCCTTCATCCACTTATGTAAAGAAGATATATTTACAATATAATACTTCATTACATAAATACAACTATAGTTAATATAATACATCTAATTATATCCATACATTATAACTCCCTCATCTGTTTATACACCAGGCACAAATGCTTCACAGGAGAAGTCATAATTGTTGACTAATAAATGTAATTCTATCTGCTTACAGCTAAATGTTAAAGTGTTTATGTAATGTTTATAAATGTGAAATGGAAGGGTCAAAATGTGAGGTGAACCAGGCATCCTTCTACCGACTGTATATAGTTTCCAGCTAGAGTTCAGTTTCCTGTACATTTTACCAGAGCTAAGTCTGTAGATCCAGTTTGTTATACACATCTATTAATAACAGGGTTCTACTGTATGTTGTCCATAACAGGTATAGTGGATTGACTGCCCTTGTTAATTTTCTAATGCCTTTTACACTGATTAAATGCCTCTTTAAGTTTTTTCCAATTGTGTCACCAGATGTTTTTGTTTCTTTAGTGTCATGGAACGTATTTATTGAGCAGTCGTGGCCTGTTTTATTGCTGAGCTTAAGCCAAATTCACGGTAATTTCAATTAGCTGTTGTGGTTTCCATTTAGCAATGCCAGGCAGCATTGTTAATCCTTTTGCAAATTCTGTTCATTCAGATTCATAAGGAGTCATTTGAAGGGACTAGAGTATGTCAGTTGGTTCACTTAAACAAGGCCGGCTTCTTTTTTCTTAACATGCAAAGTGTTCATTTCCTGAGACGCAATTCAGGCATTAAACTCTTTCAAGTTGTTGAATTATCACTTTAAAAATGATTCTAATTCTCACTGTGGTGGAGAGGTCATCTTTGTGTGCTCAATAAAGAAACTTTGGCCAAACTATTGTCTCGGATGTTATTTGTGCCACATTGCCCTAACTTAAAAAATACAATAAAAAATACACGGCAAATGGCAGACATTTTCAACAAAAAAAACATTTATTGCTTGGCTTTGTCTTCCCTCAGCAAGATTCCAAACCAAACAGTGCTGAAACGCCTCATTAAGACAGCAACTACACCTTCTTTTCTTTTTTTTTAATCACTGAAAATGAAAGCACTTTTTATGGAGACAGGAAAACACACCGACTTTGTGACATCTTTGAAAAAAACGCTGCGATAACGCCATGAGAGCTGCAGTGGAAAAAAAAAAAAAAATACTCAAAAGTAAACCAAATCACCACTTTGCATAGATCCCTCCCTCCCTTTCATCTCCAACAACGCACCACAGCATAGCACAGACACAAGACTGTAACACACAAACAAAAAACACTTTCATCAGGGTTACTCTTGGATTTGTTATCAAGAATAGAGATCTGACACATTTGGAAACGCCATAAGAAACCATATCAGACCGACAATGCTATGTCATTATAAAGGGATACGTGATTTATTAAATCAAGTCTTTGTTTCATTCTATACAACAAAAACCATACATTGTACCGCGTGGGATTCCTGATCTCGGGGACTCAGTTACACAAACGAGCGCCATTTCAGCACGGCTGCACGCTGCGTTGGAAAGGTAGAAAATATCACGTCGGCACAACAAACCCACACAAATCCTCGCTATCTCGAAAACTGTGTGAAATCATTTTCGTTTTCAATAGTTGTACATTTGTCTTGTAGCCGGTAATCTTGTAGGAGACGCTTCCGTGGGGAGGGAAGTCAGAGCATTATAGGTTAGTAACACACTACTTTAAAAAAAGAAAGGAAAAAAAAGAAGGTAGAACTACTTCTGTACTGAATGCCACTTTGTAATGCTTAAAAGAGCAAGAAGGGCACACGAAAAAGTGAAGAGGTTTAGGCAATTACACTTTAAAAGTATGCAAGAATTCTGCTCCACGTGGCTCTGTGGAAATCCTCTGCCTCACTGCTCTATTCAGCTTGCACGTGAAGAATTATTTTTTTCTTCCTTAAAAAGGGATTTATCAGAGGAAGGGAGACGCTCTTCTTAGTGTCCAGACACAGTGAGGTGCTGCATCTTCTTGGCAGCCTCTTCGGACACCGCCTTGGTTGTTTTCTCCGGGCTGGGGGCCGGGCTGGGGTTGGGGCTGGGGGCCGGGCTGGGATTTGGAGTGTTTGCTGCACTGTTGGGATAATCTCTGTTGCCGAATATGATGCTCCCCACTCGCACGTTAGTGGAGCCCACCTCGATCTTCAATACATGGGAACACACACACACACACACGTAAGAGCAGGAAACACAGCAAGAGTCTTAATGAGTAGGATGTACTGACTTACATGGATAATAACATTGTTATCAAATCTAATAATTGCCATGTAATGTATGCAAATAGTTAATTCAAGTGTCCAATACGGTACAGGCCAAACGTTTGGACACACCTTCTCATTCAATGCGTTTCCTTTTTTTTATTTTCATGACTATTTACATTGTAGATTCTCACTGAAGGCATCAAAACTATGAATGAACACATATGGAATTATGTACTTAACAAAAAAGTGGGAAATAACTGAAAACATATTATATATTTTAGATTCTTCAAAGTAGCCACCCTTTGCTTTTTTATTAATAAGGGAAAAAAATCCACTAATTAACCCTGACAAAGCACACCTGTGAAGTGAAAACCATTTCAGGTGACTACCTCATGAAGCTCATTGAGAGAACACCAAGAAAAAAAAGCAAAGGGTGGCTACTTTGAAGAATCTAAAATATAAGACATGTTTTTCAGTTATTTCACACTTTTTCGTTAAGTACATAATTCCACATGTGTTCATTCATAGTTTTAATGCCTTCAATGAGAATCTACGATGTAAATAGTCATGAAAATAAAGAAAACACATTGAATGAGAAGGTGTGTCCAAACTTTTGGCCTGTACTGTATGTATAGGATTATATACAAATGACTCAAATTGTTTATCTGTGTTTTAAGCCCCCAACGTCTCCTTCCAGGCAGCGCTGCGACCGTTGACTTCAAGGCCCCTAACCCTAATCTTAACCATTACCTAATCGTAGTGCCTTCCAGGCAGCGCTGCCTGGAAGGAGATGTTGGGGGGCTTAAAATACCACTGAGCACTCATATTCAGTAAGTCTGACTTAGTTATTTTTAGCAATCTGAATATATGTTTATTTTTTTTTTTAAATATACTGTTAAAGCTATAGTGCGTAGTTTCTGTCGGCGCATCCACGCCATACAAGCCTTCCGTGACCACGCACTAAATAGAGGTTATAAATGCTGATAAGGAGTGGTTACTCACCGCGTGTTCAAAATCTGTGGACATACCCATGCTGAGCTCGACGGCCTCCAGAGGCAGCTTCAGAGCGTCACACACCTCCTGCCTCCGACTCAGCAGCATCTACAGCAGGGACCCGTTGGTGAGATTGAGGGAGAAAAAGAGAAGATAATACATTACACCAAAAAGTAGCCTACTGATAAAAGAACTGGTAACATTATAGCTAACCCTAACCCTGTTTATATAAGGGTGTGTTTATATAAGGGTGTTTATTGTGTATAAATACGGTTGTTTAATTACTATTATTATTATAACTAATTCTATTGTATTTTTCCATTTCCTATTCTTTATGTATATTTTTTTCTCCTATTTATATTTAATGTGTATTTTGTGTTATTCTGATGTGTGTATATTTTTTTCTATCTTCTCTTATCAATACTACAGTCTTTAATCATTTCGACTTACATTAGCTGTTTAGGTTTAATTACTAATGTTAACTAGCATTTTAGTTAGCAATAATTAGCCTGTGTCTATGTTATCTCCTTACATATACCTACGCTCTCAGTCTCTGTAAGATTGGGAATGATTGAGATTTCTCTTGGCACAGCTACCAAAAGACTTACAACTTTCAGACGTCACAGCTACATCTTCAAGCTCAGTTGGAGGCTGCGCAGTAACGCTCAGCCCTCACCAGAAAAGTGCTTCTAATATCCTTCCCTGGTCTCCGTCCAGAGCAACGGGCTCTGTTAGTCCATTTTATATACGGTCTATGTTGCTACCGCATGTGTCGCCCCCCTGCTGGAATTCAGATAGAATGCAGAATGCAGCTTTAAGGCACTTCCGCATTTGCAGCAGTTCGCCGAACCGGATGCTTTGTCCATTACAGTCTATGGGCCAAACCAACCAACCAACCACCTATTAGTAAAACAAATGATTTCAATGTGGCATTTTTATGATTGGTTGAATCGACTGAAGGCCAAAATAAAAAATATTTGTAATTTTTTTGCCCAGTGTAGGGTTTTAGTAAACTGTAGATATACAGCAGACGTCTTCCTAACACCAGTCTTAATTTGGCATTAATTATGCTCAAACTGGGGATATCTAGGTTTTTATTGTTGTTTTAAATACACACCGATATTGTTGTTTTAGTTCACAATAGTATTGATCTAATATATATATAATATATTGATCACGGTGGCTCGGTGGTTAGCACTGCTGCCTCATGGCGAGTAGGTTCGATCCCCGGTCCGGGCAGGGCCTTTGAGGGTGGAGTTTGCACGTTCTCCCCGTGTTTGCGTGGGTTTCCTCTGGGTGCTCCAGGTTTCCTCCCGCCATAAAGACATGCATGCTACGTACTGTAACTACGACTACAGTTGAAAATTAGCCGGCCGGCAAACACTGGCACATTTAAAGAAATCTTGATTAATGTGCATTGTCCTCATAAATACATGTTAAATAGCTTACCACTGTACGATTGGTGCACACAGAATAAAAAGTTAAAACACAAAATGGTGTTTTCATCGGTCGTTTGTACCTGAAAGTCCGGATTGGGCCCCAGGGTGAGGTCGTAGCCGTAGCGTCCAATGGTCATGAGTCCTAAGAAGTGCAGGGCAGAGCACTGGGACACAATGTGTTTCACCGTGGTCACCGTCTCCTCTGGCGGCAGCCCGTGTTTACCTACAACAGACATTCAGTGTACTGTTAGGGAACAAGTAGTCTCGCATCGCCAGACCTTCCTCCACAGTGCTGCAGAGGAGGGTCTGGCTAGCCCACGCAGCATTCCTGGACAGGATTAAAACGTGGCTCTTGTGGTCCGGGTTAGCTCGGTTGGCGGAGCAGCCGCACATATATGGAGGTTTACTCCTCAACGCAGTGGCCGCTGGTTCAACTCCGCCCTGCGGCCCTTTGCTGCATGTCATTCCCCCCTCTCTCTCCCTTTTCATGCCTAAAATGCCCCCAAAAAATATTTTAAAAAAAAATAAAACCAACAACGTTGCTCTGGTTTATTGGCATTTCTTTAAACCAATCACTATCGTCTTGGGTGGCGCTAAGTGCCGCTTCAAAATAGCCTCGGAAGGAACTTGTTTTAGTAGTTTGTTTTGTGTACGTTCAGAAGTAGTTTAAGTCGTGCGAGAGAAAACTCAGATTGGACAGATAGTCTAGCTAGCTGTCTGGATTTACCCTGCAGAGATCTGAGGAGCAGTTAACCATAGTCCTTGTGAATCCACCGGAGGTTAGAACGCCAACACAAAGGAAGAGGAAGGGGACGGACATCCGGCGTAATTTCCAGCGGCACCTTAACAATCCTGGAAATGAAACGTCGTTGATACAGACTAGCGAACAGGTGTTTATAGAGCACGTGTTGGACATCAGCTCCCAAAACAAGAGTGATGAAATCAACATTCGTCTGTGTTGTTGCGTTTATTTTTGGGGGCTTTTTTCTGCCTTTAATGGACAGGGCAGGTGAAAAAGGGGGGGAGAGAGGGGGCGGGAAGACATGCAGGAAGTCGTCACAGGTCGGAGTCAAACCCTGGACCTCTGCGTCAAGGTATAAACCTCTAAATATATGTGCGCCTGCTCTACCCGCTAAAGTGGAATTGAACACTAACTCTGTTCTCCGCTGGTGTTGAGCTGCACCATGATCTTTAACCTCTGTGCGCTGGCTCCTCGGACGCGCTGCCACGAGCTGTTGACCCTGTCGGCCAGTTTGGCCGAGTCGACCGTCTCCACAAGGAACAGGTTTGGCACGCCTGGGATACACAAACACAAGACTCGGTCAGCGCGAGGTTGTTTGAACATGCGGCTGGAGCAGGAGAGTTTGACAATCGCTCACCCAAAAGTTTGTTGACATTGTTCTTCTGTAGATGGCCGATAAAGTGCCACTTGATGTCTGGACACGAGTCTAAAATCTTGATGAAGAAAAAAAAAAAAGAAGAAAGAAACTGCATCAGGGCTGCAACTAACGATTATTTTCAGTGGCGATTAATCTGTTGTTTTTTCCTCGATTAATCAATTAGTTTGGTCTATAAAATGTCCGGAAATTGTGAAAAAATTGAGGACATGATGTCCTCAAATGTCTTTTTTTTGTCAACAACTCAAAGATATATTTAAGACAGAAGACAGCCAGTTACTTCATGTCCTATGATAAGGTCCAGGAATTTTGGACCGGGATACATGATAACCTATGTGGCGACTGCAGGGACCCAGGTTCTATTCAGCCCCAGATTATTTGTTCTGGGAGATGGCTCAATCCTAAACGGGATGGATAAGCACAAAAGAAGCTGGGTCCAGACTAGTTTGATGATAGCCAGACAGATTATTTTAAAGAGGATGGAAGAATGAAGGGGTGCCGTCAGTCCAGGAGTGGGCTTGTGAGATGGCTAGAGTGGCGGCGTTTGAAAAAAATGCCATATAAACGGTTTCCAGATTGGATGTCTATCTAGACTAGAAAATGGGGAAAGTAGCTGAGCTTTCTGGAGGGCTCCTAAGAAGCTTTGTGCTGGGGAGAGAAGAGTATGATGGGCTTATGGTGTTGTCATTTATACATACAGTCACGTGAAAACATTAGGACACCCATGCTAAAGTTGACTAAAAAGAGGAATTAAAAAAAATCATCTTTTGCAAATTGATCTTAATGCCTTAATTAAAAAAATTAGGAAAAATCCAATCTTTAAGGACACCAATTTTCTTTGTGAATGAATAATGTATCGTAAATAAATAAATGTTCTTCCTTAAAATAAAGGGGGCATAAGTAAGTACACCCCTATGTTAAAATCCCATAGAGGCAGGCAGATTTTTATTTTTAAAGGCCAGTTATTTTTTTAAATTAAGGCATTAAGATCAATTTCCAAAAGATTATTTTTTTATTCCTCTTTTTAGTCAACTTTAGCATGGGTGTCCTAATTTTTTCACATGACTGTATTTATGTTTATTTGGTTTATTGTCCATTTTGTTACTATTCTGTTGAATGGTTTTGAATATTGTAGTTACTGTGTCAACTTTTCTTGATGTTTGTTGTATGTTTTGTCAGAGGGGAGTAAAGAAACACATGTAAGAAGCTGGAATCAGAGAATTAAAAAAAAAAAATCAAACAAAATAGTTGGCGATTAATAGTTGACAACTAAGAGATTAATCTTTGCAGCTCTACACTGTAAACATGTTGTCACAGGAAAAGAAAGCCAATACAATCTTATGAAATGCGTAAACCTACCAGAGGGTCTGAAGCTTTGTCCACAAGTTCGTTAACCTGGAGTGGAGATAAGATGAGGTCAATCTCTACATATCCCACTTTTATTCCCCTAAGAGTTCTACGTTTATGCAAGGAAACTTGGGACAGTTCTGCAGACCAGCAGCATTTCATACTCACATAATTTTCTCCAAAGTTACGCTGCCCTTGTCTGTAGGCCTCCACAACCATCTCTGGGGGTTTTGTCTTGCTGACGGCTACGAGGCGGGGCGGCAGGGCTGGTAGTGTCTGAGAAAGGACAACACATGCTCTTTTTTTTTTTTTTCTGCCTGTATCAGTAGAGAGGGTCAGTGTGTGATGCAGAACGCTGGCTGAGGTCTTTTGGCTCTAGCGGAACAGTGACTCAGCCCCTGTCAGGATCCTGCAAAACAATGTGGAAACCAAACGTTTCGGGCAGCTACTATGTTCCAGGGGTGTAAATCACAGGTTCTATTACGACACGATGTGTTGATTCTTTGGACAACGATACGATAAATTTGCCGATGTCTTAAAGTCTGTCACGGTACGATTTCCATTCAAATCAGGGGCCTGCGATCGATGCGAGACGATATCATGCGCCCGTTTAACACAGTTACATTTACAGCAACTCAAAAAAGCAACTAAAATATGATTTGACAATTTTTTTAATCACTGAGCTTTTCAAGACATTTAAATGAAAAACAAACCATTGTTTTGGAGAAAAGGAACACATATAAAGTGGAAATCTGAACTAAAAGGGGCATCTTATAAATAAATAAATATACGGATATTTTCACTTTGAAGCGATAATATTGGATCGTGAATCATTAAATGATGTATTGGTGATCCAGATCGATGTATCCTTAACACCCCTACTGTGTTCACATGCTGCTACACGTCTTATGCAGTCAGCTCTGCTAATCATTCAGGTTATAGGTAACAAGCCACAGAGACATCTGGATGATATTGGAGAGATGCTGTGCATTCCTATGCTTGACCTAGATACCAACCTTGATGATATTTTAATAGGGGAGCACTTTATAAAATGACATATTCACGAGCGGACACCTGTCACAGAGATGTGGCGAGGAGAGGCTAGTCAAAAGCGTGGTCGTGGAAATGCTTAGCCTACAAATATGGCAAATGCCAATCATAAAACCATGATTCCAGGCATTGTTTCTATGCAAAAACGAGCATGCAGTTTAAGTACGTAAGCTCAATCATCCTGCCCCTACGCATGTCGTGCTGCCATAAATAACCATGCATAACCATGCACGGTGTTATGTATGAAAGTGCTGCCACAAGCCCGACTAACTCCCATCCAAAGGTTGGGGTGTTTGGCAGCCTTACATAACGAGTCGTGCTACCGCAGCACGACTTTTTTGGACCCCGAGAGTGGAGCGACGGCAGCGGTGCTCCGGAGCGGAGCCTCCCGGGCTGTAGTTACCTTTGGACGGCGTGCCGCCGCCTGGTTCACCCGCTCCACTACCGACTGTAGCGCCTTCCTAACCTCCTCCGACATTGCTACTTTCCACATACAGTCAAACGGCTACGACATAGAACGTAAACGAACGTGTCCGCGATGACGACGATGAGCTTTCAAAATAAAAGTCCTAAAAGGAGGAAGTGCGTCCCAATACTGAGTGTCCTTTAGATAGCGCCCCCTATTGTTCCGGCTTCAGTATCTGTCTCCGACTCTCTAAGGACCCCTGTTATCTCCACAGCGCTGTGGTGTAAGTTCTGGCTACACCTAGTCTCGCTTTGGCAGACCACCACACATATTTTGTTTTAAATTTAAAAAAAATTACCCCAAAAGTGGTTTGCTTTAAAAAAAAAAATAAAGGCATTGAAACGAATGTTAACACCTCAGTTAACACCACTCATCACAGTAAGATCCAAAATGACCAGTGAGAGAAGGACCCATCTTGTACTGAAGTGCTATCAGCTAAAGAACAGCTGTTGGAGCTGACCCTGACTTTGAAAGTAGAGAGATTTTGGTGGATCAGAGGTTCATGGGAATGTTTTTTTTTGAGCTTATAAATTGCCAAACCAAACTAAATTCTCATATTTAGCATATGGTTCATATTGTCAATAATCTACCTGTTGTTCCCATAAAGCCATGGGCTACAGTACCATATGTGAATAGAACTTTAACTTCCAGCAATAATATATTGTGGTTATACACTGTACATAAACTGAATGCACACACAAACATACAAAGAAAAACATTTATTCACAAGATAACGCAATTCAAAAAATGTCCAAACAAAACATTCCTTTCAATGGATATCAGATAATGTTACAATTTAAAGACACACAATTGCTTTTCAGCAATAACAGAATGTAAAAAAGGTGTGATTCGTTCTCTTCTCCATCTGCAGCAGTCTCCTCTCATACTCTCTCCAAGGCCTCCAACATGATGATGCTGTTTCCTCTGATGACCTAGGAGGAATCAGACCACACAGTTAACACACTGCATTTACTGTTAGAGACTTCCCAGAGGACTCATAAAATTAAAATTAACTCAACTTTGTCAAAACAGAGCTCCATAATGCCACCAGCACCTTGATACTGTGCATCCTGAAAGATTTGTTTTTGTGATTAATAATTTGTATTGATTTTTTTTATTTATTGATTTTTTTTAAACTGTATACAAAACATACAATTTATAACAAAAACGACTCTGGAAGACTTGGAGTTAAGCTTTTTTTTGAGAAAAGAACGGCACAGAAATCATTCTTAAAAAAGGAAGATGTGTTCGGAGTTTTGCCAACCGGATACGTCCAAAGTTTAATCTATCAACTAGCGTTGCTCTGCCTGGTTGTAGCGCTATCCTATTATGTGCAGAGGGAATTTGAAAGACAACCGTTTATCCCGCCCCTCGGATTGAACCCTGCCAATGGTGAGTTCCCAAACCCAACATCTTGATGTGGGTCTGGCTTGTCAGGCTACTATTTTCTGGTAGACATCCAATCTGGCAAGCTGTTTATAGGACTTTTTTTTTTACGCCGCCACCCTAGCCATCTCACAAGCCCACTCTTGGATTGATGGCACCCCTTCATTCCTCCATCCTCCTAGAATGATCTGTATGGCTATCATTAAACTAGTCTGTTTACAGAGCCATTGTTTAGGTCCACACAGTGTTTCAGCCTAGAAATAGGACTGACGCCTATTTTACATGCGACTTGCAAGCGTGTTGGAAGCGTTTCCAGGCAAAATAGAATAGGAAAAGAGGTTTATTGGTCATTTTGACACAAATACATTCAATAAATGACATTTTGATGTTTGAAAGTCTCTAGGTTTTGACATAAATGCAGATATGTAATTTAAAATAAATAATTGTCAATTTTCAAATATTGCACCTGTAAATACAGAACTAAATATTTTGTAGCCTATTTTGCCATCAATACTGCCAACGTTGTCTTTGCTGTAATCAAATCAGTATATATTTAGGTGAAACATACACCACGCAGACAGTGTGCAGGAGCCCTAAGACTAGCTAAGGTACTGACCACCATGCCGATGGTGTTCTGTTGTCCTCCTGGGCCCATCTCCAGGGAGTCATCCAGCACCATGTTCATAAAGGGGTCAAACCCACGCAGGATGCCCTGCACGTGTCTGCCTCCATTCAGCTTCACTAGAAGGACAAAAGAAATCAGATTAATCTTAAAACATGTTTTTCTTAAATTAACCTAAAATTACAGTCACCATAAACAGGAATACCTCTTAGGACCTTAGCTAACGTTAGCAATGAATTGCTGTTAAACAAAGAAACGGCAATTACTTAAAATATTGATTAGAAACTTTTTTTTTTTTTATAAAGTGTTACAGGCTGTTCCTCCTCAGTTGAAATGTCCACCTTGCTTTCATAGTATGTTCAGCTGACATAGTGCTAACCCTAGACTGTGAAGTTTGAAGAAGAGCTTTGCTGAAGCAACACGCTGCCTGTTAATTCCAGCTTGTTATGGGCTGCAATATTATGCACTTGGCACTGAAACAGAAACCTGTTCTATTTAAACCTGCAGACATTCTGATGCCAAGCTAGTATACGTGCAGTTGTATGTAGAGCTGGGCAATATGGAGAAAATCATTTTTTTTATTTTTGACCACATACCTCGATATTGTAGGGTTGACAATTGGTGCTTTCACAAAATATGCACACAATGAGATTTTTGAAAAAACAACTACGCGGGTAAAGGCAAATAATGGACCAGCTACAACAGCCTGGTGTGTTCAGAAAATTGTATCACTCTTCTGTAATGCAGCCTTTAAAACCAGGAAAAGACAACACTTGTGTCCTATCACGATATCCAAAATTTTAAGACGATATCTAGCCTCACATATCGATATAATATTGATACATTTCCCAGCCCTAGTTGTACGGGAATTTGGGACACTAAACTGCACGTATACATTAGAGTAGTCCTCTTCGCCTCCAAACATTTTAACAGTATTTGATTGTATATAAACATACGTAACTAATGTATACATTTAGGGGTGGCAAAAGCATTAGGTTAAAAAAAACGCCTATTTAAATTTGCACTACAACTGATGTTATTCATCTTTGTTGTTGACATAGCTACACTGTATGTTGTTGCGAACGCGATGTCATACACCTCTGAAACAAGTTTCACGAGTGGGTTGGAATATCAGCTTTTATCTGCCGTTATACTCACATGAAAGCTTCTTGTCCATGAACCTAAGAGAAAGAAAAATAAAGAAGATTAAGGTTACAGAGGCTCACATGATAGCTACATAGCTAGCACATAGCTGCTAGCTAGTTTCCGATGCAAACAATGTAGCAGAGTTGCTGCGCGGGCACGACTTGGATCTTCATAGAATAAAGAGCACGTTCAAATGACACAGTCTAGGTTTATCTAAACGAGGTCGAGAACTTACTTCTTCAACTCTGGTGGATGGGCTTTGCTCATTTTGTCTTAATTTTCTAAAAGCCGACACAGTTGCTCGTATGCTCGTCGTTTCACAAAACCGCGGAAGGACAACGTGCGCCGAGGGACCGGAAGTTCACCGGAAAACGACTTCTTGCATATCTGCACACCGCCGCCTTGAGGCCGGGAGGCGAAATTACAATCCCACGCCAAGACCCGCCCTACGAAGCAGCCCGATTGGTTGGGGTTAGGCATTTCACCTCGAGTGGTTAAGGTTAGGGGATTGGTCAGGGGATAGGACCTGAACATGTAAGCATGGACGCCTGGCCAATAGTAGTGTGTGAATGATGTTGAAGGGCGGGTCTTGGCGTGGGAAAAGAAATATCGCGGCCGGGAGAGCTTTTTTTCTCCATTCTTCTATTAGTTCTTCAAGTCAAGTCAAGCCAAGTCAACTTGATTATCAATTCTGCAATATGTGCCAGACATACAGAGAAATGGACCTTTTTCACAGCAGACATTTTGAGTTGTCATAGTAGGAAAAGCACAACTGAGACTGATAACCTTAACGATGGCTCAGTTCCATCAGCTATTTCAGTGAGTCAACATGCACAAATATATACAAATAAGATAACAAATAAGATAAGTTATACAATTAAAAAGATAAATAGTATGTACAATACAGTAATACATTATAAATAGTGCAAATATAAGGAAAAATTAAACAGTACAGAATACTAAATATAAAGATAGTGAAATATGCAATATATAGGAAGAGTTCCTGAAGGGGGGGAGTTAGAGTCCAGAGAGGGGGGTGTGTTGAGCTTCCTGACAGCCTGGGGAATGAAGGTGTTCCCATGAATGTATTATTTTCTTGTATTTTCTTGCAGGCCTGCACTGAATGGGTTTGGGAACAAATGCCCTTACTGGGTAACTGATATGGTCTAAGAATAATGCTTTTTTTCCTCTTGTTAAGTACATAAATTACATTTTCAGCAGACGCATGAACTGCTCAAGATAAACCTGAATAAAATAACAGATGATGGTATCATCTTCATAGCTAATCTCCATAATTAACTGACCAAACATCTTCTAGAAAATTGAAGATGTTTGACTTGCTTTATTTTTGTAGATAGTCCAGGCAGGCAGGGAGGAGACCTTGCACTTTAATACAAAATATTTAAGCACCGCAGTTGGACTACAGTCAATGTTTCGTAACATTTTGTGTGCTTCTCTAGAATCTAGACTCTAGATAACACATTTCTACCATGTTTAGAGCAAGGTCTCGTCCCTGAGTTTTAAAGGAACACGCCGACTTTTTGGGACTTAAGCTTATTCACAGTATCCCCCAGAGTTAGATAAGTCCATACATACCCTTGTCATCTCCGTGCGTGTCGTAATTTTGTCTGACACACCCACCGCTAGCCTAGCTTAGCACAGATCCTGGAGGTAACCGGCTCCATCTAGCCTACTGCTGCCAATAAGTGATAAAATAATGCCAACATTTTCCTATTGACATGTTGTGATTTGTATACTCACCGCGTGTACAAATAACAAGGTCACATGAGACACAGCTATCTTCTAACCGTAGACATACTGGGAACTATATTCTCAGAAGGCGAAGCACTGCTACTTCTGCTACTTGGGCGGAGTGATTTGCTTGCAGCACCTGAGAAGCCCCGTGGTGAGGAACAGAGTTCGCCTGGAGTTCGCTCAGTTGCTGCGAGCAAATCACTCCACCCAAGTAGCAGTGCTTCGCCTTCTGAGAATATAGTTCCCAGTAGGTCTACGGTTAGAAGATGGCTGTGAGCCGGTTACCTCCAGGATCTGTGCTAAGCTAGGCTAGCGGTGGGTGCATCAGACAGAGTTATGTAGTAAACTGTGTGGATGGTGTACTTTGCAGAGAAAGCGATTCCACGTAAAATGCTCAGGAACTTAATAACCACCATGTTTACCAGTATGAAAAAAAAATTTGACCGTACTCACAAAATCAGTATACAGAACCCAGACAAAACATCTCATGAGAATTGTTTTAATTTGGTTTTCTAAAGAGCCATAAACTAATTTACAAAAGACCTTCGAAACCTATTAAATCATTTTATACATTTTCACAGTAGGACTTTGAAAACAGTAGCTGAAAATCTTTAAGAAAAACAACAGAAACAACCTCATGTGGATCCTTGTTCATTCACCAAAGCGCACTTATTAAGCATCGCAGACATACTGAAGGGCTGCCATCAGTCTATCGTTTTGCATAGCTAGGTAACATCACCAAATACATGCCGGCTAAAAAGACAGGCCGTAATGAAGGGCTATGTATTCGGTAGAACTACCCATGACAGCCGTTCAAAGTCTGTTCACCCAGTAGTAGGGCTGGGTATCGCCAATGATTTCCTGAATCAATTTGATTTGATTTGATTCAATATCGTTTGGATGTGAAAAAAAAAGACTCAAAGAATTAATAATGTAAATTGTACAAGGAACTCTCTTACTTGGTGAATTATTAAAAATATTAATGTTGTCGTTAAGAACTGACCCCAAAGCAGTTACATAGACAGAAAAAAAAAAAAAAAAAAAAAAAAAGTGCTTTTCTTTTTCCCTTGCCAAAATGTTGCCTGACTTTGGAGCGTTATTTAGCATGACATTATTTTATTGAATTACATTACAATATGACACCAATATCTTCAGTCTAGCTTGAAAACAGAGCCTCTTTAAAAAAAAAAAAAAAAAAAAAAAAAAAAAAAAATCGAAATCTCAGGATTTCATGAATCGATATTGGATCATTCAAATAAAATTATTTTTTTTAATTTTTAAACCCAGCCCTACTGTCCAGTAGATTATATCAATAACTATCACATGTCAGAACCTCAAAACAGCAAATAAGAATGCTCAAAACATGATAACATTTTAAACTTCGTGACTTCTTTCACATCTGGGACAGCACTTGCAAATAGGTGACCAGTCTCACTACATTTCCGTAGAGTGCCCTAAGCAGTGCTACAAATTCAACACAAAAGCAAATAACCGGGTCCAACACACAACAGTGACAATCCAGCAAGTGGCACACCAGAGTTTCCACCAATCCGTGACTAAATTATTGCCAAAATTGTAAGAAGAAGAACTAAAATGAAGTAAAAGACATTTCTGACCTTACTTAGCTAAAGCACTCCAGATGTCTGGTGTAAAAATAGACTCTAGTAAACAAGATATCTGTGGCAGTGCTTTGGCTAGAACGTATCATGGCTGTGAGATGACCTCAGTCCCATTGTAAGTTTATGGACTAAGTGCATTTTAGCTTCAAAATGTTTTAGGGAAACAAGGTCCTGATCTGTACCAAACCGTGGCGTCAGTCATAGTAAAATAGAGTGGCTATGACAAACTATTAAAGAAGCATACTTCTAGGCTGCTACAGGTTTCAGTGGATTTCATTAAACTATCAAAATCAACCTGCAGACTGGCTGGTCACAGGTAATCCATCACAGTGTACCTATTGGCTTTATGTTTGACAAAGCTGAACTTGATTACAAATTTGAAAAGTTAATTATCGGTGCACATTAGTGCTGGGGGAACTCACATGGTCCTCTTTGAAATGTCCACATTTGCGTTTGAGTTTTGTTTGATTTCACAACAACAACAACAACACAGCTTGTCTATGAGTTGACTCAAATCTGAAGCGGTGGATCGTCCCATAAAAACATGACATGAGTTTTCAAAAGGTATAACATGCAGTGATGACGTTAAAAGTTAACTAATCACTGTAATGGAGGTCACAAACTGATCTACATGCTGTACTAAGAAAGAAACAAGTGGTTGCCTGGAACATTCAAAAATAAACGTTTGGCAGTAAAGTCTATTTGATTTATAGCAAAAACTAGGGCTGTGCATTTAATCAAATTTTAAATTGCAATTGTGATTTTGGCTCCCAACGATCACAAAAACAATGTAGTTGAGAAAAAAATGGTTTTGCACATTATGTTTTGCAAGTAAACTCTTATTTTGTTTTGAACGGAAAAAAAAAAAAAATCATTCAAACGGGAAAAGTATTAGGGGAGCTTTTTCACTGTTGACTCAATTGTTTAAGTTCACTAAATACAACATCTTACCAAAGGCAATGAGTAATCATGTTAAATAATCATGATAATCAATTTTGACCAAAATAATCGGGATTATGATTTTTTTTTTCTTCTCCATAATCGAACAGCCCTAGTAAAAAACATGCAAAAATCCTGCTATGGTACGTTAACAATTCATTCCTTGATATGTTGGTTATAAAAACAAGGTGTTCTGAATGCTCAATCAATGAACTGGTTGATCAACAAGAATTCCATACATAAATCACTCTCCGCTCTCTAACCCTAGAAGGCAAAATAGGCAAAATCGCTGACGACATTCAAAACTGCACCTCAGGCTTTGCTGGCCTGATGTGTGTAGCCCTCAGTGACGCTGTCCTCCTCCACACGGACTCGCAGATGCTTCTGACAGTGTTCTAGGAAAGTGTCCAGTGCTGAGAAACCCTGCTGGCAAGGCACACAGTGGTACAGCCTCTGCCTCTTTGAGCCGGGCCATTTACAGGTGTCCATCTCGTTTACGCACACGCTGCACTGTCTCCTCTTCACGGACGACTGGTGGAGCTCCACATGCTCGCTTAGCTGCGACTGCAGATAGAAAACCTCTGCACAGGACGGGCATGGGAACTCCCTCTCCTGTTCGTCCTGTTCGTCGTCATCCTCCACCTCCTTCTTCACTTCAGGCGCTGCTCTGCATCTCTCTGGCTCATTAACCTTGTTCTTTAATCGGACCGTTTTCCTGGGCCTCCCTCGACCAGCCTTAACAGTCTTGTTTTCTGCTGTGTGGGGTTTTGCGTCATTTGGTCTATTTACTGATAACTCGGACTCTTTGGTGGTACATCCTTCAGGCTGGCTTTTGTTTTTGACTGCGTTGAAGCTTGAGGCTGTGTGCTGTTTGTAATGTGCCCGAAGTGACAAATGATGGACGAAGACTTTGCCGCAGATCTGACATGGATACGCGCCTCCTTTTCTGCGCTTGATGATGACGGGCCGTGGCCGTGGTTCTCTCCTGGCGATTTTCTCTCTGCTGTGCTTCTCTTTTCTGTGCACGTACAGCATCGAGGTGCTCCCGAAAACCATGTCGCAAGAGCGACAGGCCAGAGGCTTTTTTTTGGATTTTGCCATTTTAATTAGATTTCCATTCACTTTGGTAGTCTCTCCTTTGCTCTCTTCTCCACCCGCACCTTCTCCTTTGGCCTTTTGTCCCTGTGCAGCCATCAGCCACTCCTCTGAGTGGTTGGTTTGTTTATGGCGTTGCAGTCCAGCCTCCGTGCGGAACGTTTTCGAACAGAATTGGCACACACTTACAGCTCTGCTGCTGGGCCCTGGGGTGTCTGAAGAATCCGAACAGGTCGAGTCTCCCTCAGAAGCTGGTGGAGAGTCATCTGGAAGGCTGCCTGCATCAACTATATCAGATGGGAATGGCGGTTCACTACAGCCAGCTTGCTGATGGTGTAGCAGAGCCTGCTTTTGGCTGAAGCCTCTCCCGCACAGGGCACACGCGTAAGGGCTACTGAGGTGAGGCTGGCGGTGAGGTGACTTGTCCTGCAGCCTGCCAGGATCTGAGGTTAGACTGCACGCAGGGCACGGAGGACCCGGCTGTGTCTCTCCATTACAGAGTTCACAGGGGGAAGAATCGTGATTGCACTTATGTAGCTGTAAGGACGAGCGCAGGGAGAATGCCTGCCCACAAGAGAGACACTGGTGAGGCTTGGGTAGTGCGTGTTTTAGTTCCTGGTGCTCCAACAGATCTGTCGCACATGAGAAGCTCTTACCACATTCTTGGCAAGCGTAGGGCGAGTGGGCTGGCTGCTGCCTCTTGTTTGGTGCGTGCGGCTTTGGGTCAGCCCGTGCGATGAAGCTGGCGAGCCTGGACAGTGTGTCTCCTGCTGTCCTCGAGCGGCTGAACGACTCCTGGGCCCGTGTGGTGCTCCAGCTGACGCCATCCATCCTCTCTTCACCAAGCTTCTCTCCTGCTTTGGAGGAGACAAGAAGTTTGGGTCATTAGCTTCGGAAATCACACAAATAAAAGGCTAATAGGCATTTAGCAGGGTTTAAAAAAAGAATAAATGTATGCCTGCAAGTGAAGTGCAGTACCCAGCTAAAGTCAGTCAAGTTTTGGTAACGTTAGGGAAAGGGGAAGCGTGCCTTCTTGTTAGCTTATTCCTCTACCTTGCTAACGTTATCGATAATAGGTAGCTAGGTTTCATTTCACAGCAATAAAAAAAGACTCCGTTAAATAATATCTGCACAGCAAGACGTCCATTTAGTCAGAAGTCAACGCTGACGTGACAGTAAGGTTCCTAACGCTACAGCACAACCAGAGGCTAGCTGCGTGTTTGCTAACGTTAGCTCGCTGCTCTAAATATGTTAGAAATGCAGTTTCTGTTAGCCAAAACAACTGACCTTAACACTCAGACAGATGCGGTGCGACTCGTGTATATCCCACTGGTTAAATTCAGACGGTTTGTCGAGTCAACATTTGGTTTCGTTACAACAAACAATGCTGACATGGCTCGCTGCAAAAGTGAAACCGAAGTTATGCGAGTATCAACCATGGATGTATGCACCAACCAACACGTAACGTTACTCCTCGGAGCTGTCAGCATCACTTCCGGCACGCAAATTTACGAATCCTACCCATTGACATATAAGCATAGACAGTATAAGCTAGATCATACCCTTTATCCTACCATGGTCACGCCAAGACCCGCCCTACGAAGCAGCTCGATTGGTTGGGGTTAGGCATTTGACCTCGAGTAGTTAAGGTTAGGATAGCCGATTGGTCAGGAGATACGACCTGTACAAATAGGGTTACGTTACCTTGCGTTAAGCATGGACGCCTGGCCAATAAATGCTATCGAAGGGCGGGTCTTGGCGTGGCCATAGTAGGATTCCTAAATTCGCTTCCGGCACCTCCACTCCAAAACACCTTTTGAGCTTTTGTGTTACCAATTTGTTGCTATCGAAAGTATAGTTAATTTGTTTGGACATGCCTTACATAACCATTAATAAATGAAAACTATAAATGAACAATAATAAAAACGATAATGTCTGATCCAAACAAATAACTAAAGCTGCAAAGATAAATGATTAGTTGTCAACTATTAAATTAAGTGCCAACTATTTGGATAATTGATTAATCGGTTTGAGTAATTTGTTATGGAAAAAAGGTCAAAATCCCAGCTTCTTAAATTTGAATATTTTCGAGTTTATTTACTCCTCTGTGACAGTAAACAGAATCTCTTTGAGTTGTGGACAAAACGAGACATTTGGACGTCATCTTGAGCTTTGGAAAACACTGATTGACATTTTTCACCATTTTCTGACATTTTATAGACCGAACAACTAATCGATTCATTGAGAAAATAATCAACAGATTAATTGACAATGAAAATAATCATAGTTGCGGCCCTATAAATAACCCCCACCACCACACACACAAATGCCAACGTGAAGAACAACCTGAAACAAAAAGTGAATATACAGCAGGTGTACTGTAATTATTTAATATTTCTTCCTTTCAGGCTGAAACCAGCCCTGACTACAGCAGCACTTTAAAACATATTGTATTGGCCCAATAAAGACATGCCATATTATTTTTCTAAACACCATAAACACCTCTGAAACAAATCAACAAGTTTTTATTTTGTCCGCCATTAGTTATCAACATCATATTTTGAGGACATAATAACCTAAAGATAAAAACAGCATGAAGTGAACAATCAGTTGATGCACCTGAATGAAAAAATGTTTAACTAATTTAAGACTAAAAGGCATACATTCAACAACAACAACAACAACACTCACAAAAAAACATTTGAAATGTTTTAGATGGGTAAAACAAGGTTGATGAACACAAGATTATAGCTGGCTTAACAAAGCAAAAACTGTCAATGAATAAACCATAAATAAGTATATGAAGTGATTTTTCCAAAAAATTTAAATGATCTATTTCACAGACTTAATTTAAGTACCATGGTATCTATCTTCAGAAGCACGTCACTGAATGTAATGTCATGAAGTAACTTAGACTTCAGGCTGTGGTTGAATTGCCTCATTTCAGAAGGGCTGAATAATTCCTGAATATGAATTAGGACTTATGGTAACCATGAAATATATTTCTCTATTCAATTTTTTCTAATCTACAATCACCAGATTATCAGACAGGAATCTAGTGCACAGTAACTCCTGATTTTAAACTTTGCTACAGCTTTGCAAAGCATTTGCAGAATGATTCAAAATGACCAAAAAAAACAAAAATAAAAACACTTCTTAAAGGAGGGAAATCAAAGTATCAAAGGCTAATGATTGTCATATCGTTCAAACATACATTGTGATATACTTATCACTGGTAATGAAGGTAGATGAGAAACACACATATTCACCCTCCCCACCCTCCAAATAGCCACAGATACAAGAGCAGCCCAACCTGAACCTTAGAGAAATATAAAATACAAGCATTAATGACAACAAAGCATGTATCCATGTTACACTTTAAAAGACAGGAGAACATTACAAATGCTCATAACAAAAGGCATCGATTCGTCATACATTGTGAGCTGCACTGTGTCCACAGGACTGTCTCAAGTAGGATGGTGTGAATAAATGTCCTTCATTACAAGGCATTTCCTCCATTAAAAAAAAGATATCTTCAACCCCATAATTACTAAAAGGACCTGGAACTGAGGAAATCGAACATTTACTACTTGTATGCATATGCAGTTTATTTTTTTTATTTTTTTTACAGTAACCACAGGAAAATCGAATTAGACACTTCATAGATTATTATATACGATCATTTACTCTCATCGCTATGCATTAAGAAACGTGTTTAAAACGTTTAAAATCAACAGTCTCAGGCCAAAACAGACCAGTTGTTGCAGATCTCATTTTGTGCCAGTCTTACTATGGGCCGCTTAGCCTGGAAATCCAGACTCAAACCCAAAAGATTAAGGGTCTGGCACTGAGTAATGAAAATGGCCCGATTCAAGGGGCGGCACCAAGCATGCATTTGAATATTTCACTGCACGCAATTGGATAACACTACGACCAATCACAACAATACACGGGGTGATGAACCCAGAGCCCCATACGCTACCAGCGGAGCTAACTGCTAGATTAAACTCTTGCCGTATCCAGTCGGCAAAACAGCAAAAACGTCCTTCTTGCAAAGGAACGATTTGAGCGCCATCTTCTGTTCCTCTTTTAGATAAAAAGCCAGGTCTAACTCGTTCATTGTTCATCTGTAGCCATCTTGCAATGTTTACTAATGACTTTGACATCGCAGCGCGGTCGTCATCTGTTCAGCTGGCCTCTGGCCTGCCTATATCAGATACACCGATGTGATTGGTGCAGCTCGGCTACAAGGGCATAGTTAATGAGCATCATTACTGAATGCCAGAGTGACTGCCAGAAATTCAAATTGGGCTCTCGCGAGAAACCTGGATTGCCAGGGTAATGTGCCACTATCTCTAACTAAAAATGTTTTTTATAACTTTCAAAAATATAATACAATGTAGATTTAGCTAAGTGAGTTCCAAAATAAAATAAAGCCTATTTTAGCTGACATATGATCAAGGAATTTCAAAGCTACATTAACCATTGTTCCTGGTCTTGTTGATTTATATCATACCCAAGAGCCTCATAGTGATTCAAAATGCTGATTTCTAATGACCAAGGCTAACTGATACCAAATCAGTTTCTCAACTTTTAACCCAAAACACAACCTGAAATAAAACACTGTACCTAATATTTGCTACTCTTAGGTCTAATACCCCAATACAATCCAAAATACCAGTACTGGCAACGAATTAAACTAACTCGATGAAGTGCGAAATAAGTACCTATAAGTTGATTGTACAGTGCAAATTTGGTAGCCCTGAACCAGAACATAATTCTACTCATTAGGGGGGGGCATATTATTTATAACAGCTTGACAGTGTTAGACTAAATAAGTTTAAAAAGAGAAAATAAAGTACTGTAGTTGCCTGGTTTACATTTAATATTGTTCCCGGGTTAAACAACTACCAAAACATATCTTCAAAAAAATAGAATCTGTAGATGCCATCTTTTCACTAAAAGGATGATCACAAACGTCATCCCTTTTATATTACAGCGTGCTCTTCTGAGTGTACATTTCAGTTGAGAGACAATTAATGTTGCATGACCAAAAACTGTATAAGTAAACCAAGGTGGCACAGCTATAGCTATTAATACCGTAACAGTCCATCGATACAGTGCAGTACCTCGACTGCTAATAGTCTCCAGTTCACTGAGCTCTATGGGTGCACCATAAACCCAAATCCAATGTGACATTCGCTGGACTTCATTTTCACAGGAGAAGTTTTTGTCTGTCTCTTCCAGGTTACCTCAAAGACAAAGACTTGACGTCTGGAGTATCTCAAACACTGTGGGTCCTTCCAGTCACAGTCTGGCTGGATTTCAGAGTTGAGTGTGTGCTGTGCTGTGCTGTGCGGCGAAGCGGCCTCGGACCTATCTCTTGTAGTGGCTGGGTGCGTCTGCGAACATGTACTTCAGTCTATACGCTTCGGCCAGGAGGAGACCCACTTCCTCGTTACCCCAATGGATTGTAGGAAGGTTCTGCAGTAGCATAAGAAGGCCCTGAAGAGCAACAGAAATTTACTTCTAGACACTAACACTCTTTTGGAAGGCAGAGGTTAATAACAGAGTATATACTGTATAGCATTTCACAAATATATAAAGTGTGTGGGTTAGTAAGTAAAACCTACCGTATGTCTGAGACAGTGGAATCACGTGTGCACTCATACACATTTATGACACTTACTACTAACTTATACAACAACCTGCATGGAGGCAAATAAAAGGCTGTAATCACTACTGAATACTGCAATTTAATTACCTCAGAATTCAAAGAAATTCTTTGTTGTCAGTTAGCATATCGTGAGTAAAAGTGAGCCAACAACAAAAAAAAACAACAACTTAATTACTTCTTGTGGCCTGCGTATTCACAACAAGTACAAATATCAATGCAGATTAAGACTAGATGATTTCCTAGGCAGATATTGATTTGGGACTATATTGGGTGGAAGCACAGCCGAAGCACTGCTATATAATTATGCCCCCATGTGCCCACCTATATAAATATAGAGGAGATGGTGAATAACCCTATTTCAACAAACGGTGGCGTATTCCTTTAAAGCAAAGTGTTGGACCTGATGATAAAGGTTAAGGGATCACCAAAGTTATTGCAATTCAAGGGGATTGACATTGTCATGACATATGCAGTTGCTTTTAATATTAAAATGATCACACTTGTCTTGTTACCATATGTTGGCAGTGGCACTTTAATCCATATTCAGAGGTTGTTTTCATAGTTAAATGTGGATGACTACAAAGGCGACAGATAGCTTGGTACCTGAAAGTCAACCATGGAGAGGATTTCTTTGCGCCACTCGATGAGGAAAGCAGAACAGACGTACAGGTGGAAGTGGGAGAAACCCTCCGCTTCAGCCTGTAGAAATTAAGCAGGGACAATCAACACTTGGGCCCAGTCGACCGAACAAATACTTTTTAATGGACCATACTTGCAGCGGTGTGAATTTTAAAGGCTATAAGGCTACAGTTTCTGCTGCTGATGTACTAAGTTACTTTCTATTGTGAGGCTTTGGCTGCATGTAGTATGCTCTCTCTCTTTCTCTCCCTCCCTTTCCTGTCAATCTAAAACTGTACTATTAAATAAAAAGGCCACAAAATAATCTTAAAAAAAACATAAATTTGGTTCTATTTGTAACCCTTAACCTATTTAAAATGTTGTGGTCTACTTAGTATTGACATCATATTGTAACGGCAAAATAATTCAGTCAAATGAATAATGAAACTTGTCTTTTTGAAGCTGTGATAAAGCTAAAAGGTCAATAATCTAAAGCAGTTAACGCAACATGCTCTACCTGGTAGGTGTCCCAGAGACGAATAGTGCAACGAAGCGGCAGCTCCCTCATCAGCAGATTGTTCATCCATCGGAAAGCAAACTGCAGATACTCCACCTCATACCTCTTAAAATGATTGTGAATGTCCTCTGAAGACAGACGCACACACACAAAGAAACGCGCACAAACACAGATGTTCAAATTGTGGGTTTCCTGCTAATATTTCAGAATCAGATGTGCCGCTTTCTATCACTTTCTACATGTGTGAGCTCAAACGAGCCCAAAAGAGGAATGAGCAGAGCACGTGCCAGTGCAAAGTACATGCAACCTCAAGCCTAATGTGACACACAAAACTCCTTAAACTGACAGGAGTCCACTCACCGTCTATCCTGCTGACCAGCTCCTCTAAAGCTTTCACTTTATTCTGGATTCCAGGCTGAGCAAAGGTGTAGTTGTCCTGAAATTATAAAATTTTCAGTAAATTGGCACATTTACACCTTTAAATAATAAATAAATAAAATAAAAAAAAGAGTGTTTATGGAGATGTATGTGTGTGAGCAGACCTGTATTCCATCCAGCAGCTTGCTCATGCACCAGAAACTGTCAGCTTCGATGTTTCTCCGGGTGTCCAGGGGCAGCGCTGCCACCTCAAAGTTCTCCACATCTTCTGCTGGAACAAATAACACTGAATGGAACAGAAATGGGTTGACTCACACAGATAACTCTTACTAACGGCTTCTGGGCTGCTTCCCAAGTAGCTTATTTGATATCTCCTCGCTTGAACCAGAAGTCGTTCGGGCTCTTAACAGCTTCAAAGCTGCCGCTAACTCCGCCCATACAGCTGTCGAATTCACGCAAGGCCTCAGAGGAAAGGACATCTCATCCCTCTGAAAACACATTTCATCGTTTTCCTCTCTCCTCGCGTCTCTCCCATGTTTCCTCATTGGGAGGGACTGAGAAGCGAAGGAAGGGAAGCAAGTGGCGGAACCGTGGATGCAATTTAAGGACCTGGGACGTACCCCTAGACTCCTGAATGCTGCCCTCTACTGAGGTTGACTGAAAAAAATGTTAATGACCTTGGACGTGGTAACAGCTAGGGCTGACCCTAAAAGTCGATAAGCCGAATCATCAGTGGAGAAAGACCAGGAGTCGACTCGCATTTTGTCAGTTGAAACGCTACGCTTTGTGTACAATGAACACTCAAAAAACAGAGCCATGCAGGAGCAACAGCATGACGGGCTGTAGACTTTACAAACCAGTCAGACACGTGGAGTTTAGTGTGGGACGGCTGCTCCGCAGGGGAGCTGAACTGACACTAACTGGGCAGGGGAGTCAATCTTGTATTTGTAAGTAAGGTGTATTGAAGAAAATACATCAGTAATTATGTTGAGTCCTGATTCCTGATTCAAAGTCCTGATTCGGGGGACAGGTCTAATTACAAAATTGTAAAGCTGGGCAATATGGAGAAAATCAAATATCCTGATATTCTTGACCCAATACCCCGATGGTGATATTGCAAGAAATATTTTTACAAGACATTTTTACATAAATAATCATCAATAATGTGGATATAATGTCTAAGTGGTTAAAGACAAATAATAGAGCAGCTAGAACAGTCTGGTATGTTCAAAAACTGACATCACTTTACTGAAACGCAGCCTTTAAAACCAGGACAAGACAACAGTTAAGCTATATTACGATATTACCATATCCAAAATCTAAGATGATATTTAGTCTCATATCACGATATCGATAAAATATCGATATATTGCCCAGTCCTACAACATTGTAAAATATAGGTACGCAAAACAGACAAAAAAAGTGTATAAACCAGAAACAAAAGAATGAGTAATTCTGGTCCAGTGGGAATATAACGGGGCTCTATGCAGGACACCAGTAACTTACTGACAAACTCAGAGAGGAAGACGACAAAGAAGGGTGTGACCAGATCATTGATTCCCTGGACGTAACCGCTGGCTGGGTGACGGATGGCCCAGATGAAGAGAATACGCTCAAACACCTGAGGAAAGAAAGAAGACAACTAAATGTGCAGTGTGATGTAATATGTGTGGTACAGTATGCATTATGCTTAGGGCTGGCCATACTGGGCAATATGGTGGAAACCAATGTCTCGTCATTTACATTTACTGTGTACGCTAATCAATAAAACTGATATTCTGTGCAATAACTTGGGTTCTGCTGTTACATCACACAAAACACGACAAGACAAAACATCATTATGGGGCACCTGATTAGCTCGCCTGGTAGCGCAGGCTATATAGAGGCTTATTTCTCGACGCAGCGACCGCGGGTTCGACTCCATTCACTCGAATCCGTGTCATTCCCCCTCTCTCTCTCTCGCCTTTCATGTCTAAGCTGTCCTACACAAATAAAGACCTAAAATGCCCCAAAATAATCTTAAAAACAACAACAACTTAATTCTGAATATGTAAAGTCATAATATGACAATATCGCTACAATGAATTCACTGGAAGTTGATAATGCTGAACATGAATAAAGAATTATTGTCCTGCTCAAATTTGGCTGAGATTCACAATCACAGGTAAATCTATACACAATTCTTTACCACATGATTTCACCACATTTGAGGAACAAGCCATGCTGAGTGAACTTCCTTTTTACAGCAAAGATCCTCCGTTACGTAGTAATCTAATGCAGGTTCAGTTCCTCAGTGGCTGGCAAATACTCTGCCACAGTTACAGCACAATATCATTCACAGGGTCATGAGTTATCCACGGTAGAGGAGATGCCAGTAAGTGTAAGTGTATCTAAAAGGGTCTCCACTCTCATTTGTCTCTACTTGACATGAGGTAAAGCGAGGTCACGAGTTTTAAGTGAGTCCTGAGTCACGCTTCAATTTTTCTTTTTAAGATTACTTTTGGGGCATTTTCAGCCTTTATTTTGATAGGACAGCTGAAGACATGAAAGGGGAGAGAGAGGGGGGAATGACATGCAGCAAAGGGCCGCAGGTTGGAGTCGAACCCGGGCCCGCTGCGTTTAGGAGTAAACCTCTATACTGTATATGGGCGCCCGCTCTACCAACTGTGCTATCCGGGCGCCCTCATGCTTCATTTTCAACTTATAGTCTGGTTCTCTTTAGGTTACCGGGCTTTATTCAGCCTAACATCTGTGAAACTAGCTAACAGACATCAGAAAGCTAGTCATACAGTTCACATCTTACCTCTTGTACTACGGGCTGCTGGAACAAGGGAATCAGAGGGTTGGTTCTTGGAATATCGATGTGGATCTTACAGGAAGAGACATGATGGAGATGTTACTCAGGATCATCACAGCAGATTCCATGTTTGTGTGTACTGACTAGTTTGACTGATAGTAGTAAGAATGCTGGGTCTCTGTAAATTATAGCGTGGTCTTGCCCTGCTCTATCTGTAAAGTGTCCTGAGAGAACTTCTGTTATGATTTGACATACGTAAAATTGAATGGTTGAACAATCTAATGGCTTTTCTCCTTTTTGTTACCTTTAACTGTAGTATTTTCATTTCAAAATGTATTTAACAGGAAAGGATTAAAAAAGTAACATTTAGTTACAGTTTAAAAACGGGCTTGACTCAGTTTAAAAACTGGTTTCCAGCAAGTTCCTGTTCTGCAGTTACGGCACATGAAGACAGAAACACATGTACAGGACATTGGCATGGCTAGACAGATACAGACAACTAAAAACAACAATACAGACAGTGCAAACAAGACTTGGACAATACATGAACAATCAATGAGTGCAAGTGTAACTGTTGAGAAGGAACAGTCTTTATGCCTTTTTGAAATATGTAATGGATGGCAGTGTTCTGATGTGATTGGGAATGTCATTCCAAATGTCGGTGTATGTATGAAAAAAGGATTTCAGACCATAGTTGTTTTTGTATGGGGGACTGGAATGAATGCCTGTGAGACTGACCTAGTGAGGCATACTCATATTGTGTGTTGGAAGAAGTGCTATTTTGAATCTGAAAATAAAATGTAAAAGCGTGGCTGTTTATGTAGTTCTGGTAAGTCAGAGGCGTGTGAGTGCAATGCAATGGTGAGACCACTTTGGAAGATTACTGTGGCTCTTGAGAGCTTGATTTTATAGTCATGCTATTGGTTCAGTAATGTCCTTAGTGGTAAGAGACCAGATTGGAAGGCAGCAGGACATTGTTGAAAACACAATTACATATTACCTGTCTGTATGTGTCTTTATAGTGCTCGTCTGTCCTGGAGTGGTAATACTGCTCTATGAAGCCAAAGTATTCGTCCCGCTTCCTTTTTAGCACCAGCTCTCTGCGCTCCTTGTTGGCCGGGAGGTAGCCCTGTCAGAGAGCAAGGAGAGGAGAGAAAAATACAGAAGAGAAAGTGCCAGTTTCAGAAGAACAGAACTGGCCCGCCATTTGAGATAAAAGAAAAGAAAGTAGATAAGGTTGCCTGGAAGCATAAGGCGTTTTTCTAAAAAGGAATGCAACTGGCTGCACAAAAATGTTGTGCAACAAGCCAAGATATAGGTCAGAACACATGATACTGCAAAACTGACAGTCATGAGACTTACAGAGAGAAGTCTCCATGTGATTGGCCGGACTTCTCTTGGTATGCCTGACCAGCTGTGCTTCCGGAGTTCCTCTGCAACAGCACAGAGCGAGATATAAAGCCATATAATCAACAGTCTATAGAAAACCACAGTAGAGATCAGAGACAGGCAGCTAATGCAGTAGCTGTGTAAGCTGCATTCAGACCAAAAAAAGCAATCAGGCGATTTTCCGCAGAGTTGTGCAGCGGTGGGAGAGTCACTTAAATGGCTTATTTGTCTGACGTACTGTTGTGTTCGGCATCAAAACTGAGGTATCAAAATTGGCACCGGATCAAGAGATTTTGAACAATACCCAGCCCTAGACAAGCGAGACGGATCGAGTGTGCTTTGTTGCACAAACTCCTGGGCAGTTTAGCGCTTGTGTTTCACGTTTTAAAACTTTCTTGTGGCAGCGATCGAGGCGGTGATGTTTCCCGTTTCCGGTTCGGGATTCTTACACCGCCTCAAAACACACTGACAAGTCTGATTTCCGGTTACAGGATTGGCTAGCGCAGCTTGACATGGGGTTGCGTTTCTCCAAAAGTTGAGCTGCATGAATCCTAGAACCAAGAATTAGAGGTCGACCGATAGTGGATTTTAACCGATACCGGTAGCTAGGTTGGGCCGTATTTGCCGATAACCGATTAATCGACCGATAGTATTTAGAATTCATACTGGATAAAAACAAACATGACACTCAGAGTAAAACTGTGCTGAACTTTATTATAAAAATAAAAAAAACTGTATTGAACCATGAAAACATGCTAAATGAAATAAATATAAATATTGAAGTCAATAAAAGACATTCATTCAAACTGAAACAAAAAGTAATAAATAACAAATAAAAACAGTTAAACTGTCGGTTTAGAGCGGTAACAGACGATCTCTGACGTGGTAGACCTGACCTGGTAATCGGTAGTCTACCTCTACCAAGAATCACTCCGTCTCTACACGATGAAAGTGTGTGTTGCTCTCCTACCTAGGTCAGTGTTGGGACTAGCCAGTAGCTGCTTGAACTTATCCAGTCGGCTCTTCTCCCGCACCGTCATGGGCGGTGCCCCTGACGCGTTCTGGTCTGACATGCGTGCCACCAGTGGGATGATGGGACGAACTGGGAGAGACTGCTGCTTCTGCAGTGTGGAGCGAACTGTAGAGGGCCAAACAAGAAAAATGAGAAAATATAATAAAAGTCATAAAAACTTTGAGTAGATTTCAAACTGTTTTATGAAATTAGTAAGGAGCCCACAACAGTAAAACCCCTGCAAATGAGACATATTGTACACCCCAAAAAGGTGTTTATTGTATTATCTTTTTCATTCCTCCTCTCAATCTGGACATTTAATTTCCCATTTTGTTGCCACCTTTATTACCATTCGGAGGTGGTTTAGGCCACATGTGACCACATTCTTTTAACAGTGTGTAAGGGTATGTGTCCTGGGCCACATCAAGGACCGCCTTCTCAACTGTGAGCGGAACTACGTTTGATTTGGATGTTTTTATTATACTGTCGGTGATGTGTCGCTGTTTTTGTTCCGGTGCTGCCTGCTCTTATATCCCTGGCTCTCTGGAGCTCCATGCCCTATTTTTGTTGTTAAGAGCATTTAGGGAAACATTTTCGGGACAGAAAAATCTTGTGCCAGGCCCATTCCATAGGCCTGATATAATCTGCCTAGCCCAATCTGCAGTGTTAGGGCTCCCCTAGTCTGGATCAACTGAAGTACATTTCCAGGATAATTGCCTGACATCACACACCAGACATCCCTCACCTTCCGCTCTCTGTGCTAGCAAGCTACATGTTGAAAATGGCTTTTTAAAATTTTTTTAAAAGAAAATTGAGATTGTGCCACAAGGCAGGCCTGCTTGGTTCTTTCGGGGAATTATTGTAAAGATTTACAAAGAATATGTTTACGGCAGTTACTCTTTAACTGGGACGTTTTGGGACCGATTGGTGGGATTGCTGTGGACAAAGTACACCCAGTGATTCACTGGTAAGAGAAAATGAGGTTTAACATGTATCTACCTTATTTAAATAGCTCATGTTACTGTATTGTGTAAACAGTTAACTTCATTTAATAATGAGACTAACGAGAGCAGACTAAGCCTTTTTTTAACATCGAAGGCAGGGGACTACAGACGAAAAACAGCCTTTTGGCTAATTCTGGCTTTTTTAACCCATGGGAAATCATGTGTTTTATTTATTTGCACTGTCCCCTTTCATAAATAAACTAAACTCATACTCAAACTCAAACTCATACTATTTTGCAGAGCCACCGTTGCTGCCACCGTTTTTTTTTCTCCTATCCTAGAATGTATGTGGTGTAGCCAGACCTTACTCCACAGTGCTGTGGCGATAGGGCTGGCAACGAGAGACTAGGTCCGCCCAACAAAGTCTGTAATTAGCTTCACCATGAATCACCGGATAAGCTGCTCAGTAGCTTTTAATGCCAAATGAACTACTGCAGCATATTACCCCACATACCTGAGGACGTGTTGAGATAGGCGTCACTACTAGACTTGACAACCTTGCCATTGACATGCTCGCACTCTGCGTCCTCTTCCTGCCCACCCTGGAGGTTTTCAGCTTCTGTCCTGGGAGGTGCCAGTCTGTGTGACACCCCAGTTTCTGTGTCAACAGCCTCATTCTGCTGCTGCTGAGTGCAAACACAATCAGAATATCTTCTCTCATTTCACACCAATGCCCAGTCGCTCAGGGATAAAAAATGATGTCTTGTAGTTACCTGGTTCTGTGTGGAAGTAGAGTGGAGGCCTGGTGACGTTTGGGCGGGGGTCCTGAGGAAATCCTCGTCCTCCTCTTCGTCGATGTCCCAAGCATCATTGGTGCTGCGGGCGAACTCGTGGAAGCTAGAGGCCTTTTTAGACTTGAGATTGTTGAACTGAGGATTTGTGTCTTTGAGATACCTACGGATGGACAGATCGAGAGATCGAACAGACAGAAAAAGAGAAGAAAAAAAAGACGGAAAAGTAAAGAAATTAATGGTCTCACTCATGTACGATACAGGTACGTAACATACACAGAAATGTAGGATATGTTATCGCCAAAAGGAACAAACCAACAAAAAAGGGCAACAGCACACTGAAAGTCAGTCAAATATGTTGGACAATGTAAATGATAACTTTGGGTCACGCTGGTACAGTACTGGTGCATGCAATCCATACATGTTCGAGTACTTGAAGCATGGAACAATGTGCTGCAAAACATGGTTGAAAATGGCAGACACAAATAACACGCATCCATGTGGGTAACATGACGCCATGCAGTCCAGTTGTGTTTAGCACTTACGTGCGTCGCAATCGTGGGTCGAGAGGTGGATGCTGTGCTCCATAAACTGGTTGTACACTGTAGAAGGTGACATGTGAAATGTGCCGTCACCTCTGTGCAGAAAAACACACGTAACTTCCCAGGCTTTGACCTAGCTAATGCTAATAGTCAGCAAATCTACTCATCAATTAAGATATAGAGGAAAGTCAGCAGACACGCGTGCTGTCCTTGTATGTGTAGCTCTTTGTAAACATATTTTCCTTGTTTCCTAGTTGCAGTAAGTTGCTCAATCCCTTTAAGATCTGTTCACTTATTACACAATGAACAATGAGGGATCAGAGAGGAGCACCATAATGCACCATAGCTGAAAATGTCACTGTGGCCCATGCACTAGGTTGAATATGACATGAATATGACTGTCACACTGTGCCCAGTATTATTAGTCCAATCATTTTATGAAAAAAGGTAGAACAAATTGCAACAGTAGCAAACTCAATTGATTTTGTATCCTCAATATGTCCTGAGTAAGGAAAAAAAAAGCCCAGAAGAATCACATTAGGGGAAAGTTTCGAGAAAGACCCAAATATAGCCTATTCATACGCCTATTCATTCTTTTTCTCACGTGAATAGGGTACAAATTTTAACCTTTCGATATCAATCTGAAAAAGACTGAGTTGATTACTTACATCAAGACAAACAAAAAATGTATTACACGTTTTTTGAAATAGTTTGTGAACATGGGCAAACTAATCTAATTACTAATTTCTAATTACGCATGTGCTAATTTGCATAAATACCACAACAGATCTAAACATTGGGTATAGCCAGGTGAAATGTCTCGTTGAATCTTGTTGACATATAACAGTGGAACCCATTTAGGCTACCCATGGGCGTTAATACATAGAGGCAGGAAGAAGTACTTTAAACCAGCCTTTATTCATTATTATTGCAGAGATGGGGTTTGGGGCTGGGTCCGTGGGACTGTTTCTGGGGAATGAGTCTGAGGGAAGAACAGGAGACAAGGGTAAGGAGAATGCAGAAGACAAAAGGTAGTTCCTGTTCCTCCCTCCTTCCGGGATGATATTGTTTCCTTGAGTTCTGCCTCCAGAGATCTTCTCCCACTACTCCAGTACTACTTGGTACTGGGTAATTTTAGTCGATACCTTAAAAAGTTATGGAGCACTCCAAATTTCTCATTTATTAAGATATCAAAATATGTGAAGACATTTTTACTTTCTCAATACCACGATACCTTAGGCAGCTGTTGGCATGGCCCGCCTGATTGAAATGAAAGGCTCCACTCTAGGGTAGAGATACTCCGATACTGCCTAAAACGCTGGTATCGGGAAGTACTGGATTTTATGCACCGATCCGATACCACGTAATAAAGCCCTAAAGAAAATCTACGTTAAAGTAGTTTATTTATGTTCTTTTTCCGTTATAAAAGACTGTCAAACTGGAGAATAAACGAAAGTTCTGGGGTGTTCATTGTTTGTGTTTGTTCATGTTTCACAAAGAGTTTAACCTGAACCAGACCAACAACAAAGATAGAAATCATATCACATTCATACAGGGATAGTAGTATACAGCTGTTATACATCATATCACATCCATACAGGGATAGTAGTATACAGTTGTTAAAACATAATAAAATATATGACTCACTGGTATTGGATCGGTACTCGGTATCGGCCAATATGCAAGTTCAGGTATCAGAATCGGTATCGGGAAGCAAAAAATGGTATCGGGGCCATCTCTACTCTAGGGGTGTGCAAAAAAAATCGATTCATTTTCGAATCGCGATTCAAGCTCTACCGATTCATAGAATTACAAAAATCAATTCATATAATTTTTTTTTTTTTATTGTATGTCTACTGCAATCACCTGGGAAAATCATTCAAATCATTCAAAAATGATTCAATCATTTTTGAATCGAATCGTGACATTTTCTGAACCGTGCAGCCCTACTGCACTCATCATCTGTTCAGATGTTAGTGCAACGCTTGCTAATGCAAGAGTGCTACTGCCTTGACTTCTTGCAGACAAAAGCGGACCACATGAGCAGAGGAGAAGGTAAGTGGTTGTGTAGGTGATCACACTATGCATAGGTATACTTTAGCCTGTGTGATGGTGGATAAAAGACTTGCACTTATGGGTGAAGGCACTCTGGGTGTAGCTACCACGTCTGTGCTTTCCTGGTGGTAAAATGATGATACCTTAAGAATGGACAAGGCGTGGAAATATCCGCTTTTAACAGAAGATCCCTGAGATTGATAGACTGCTTAAAGACCAGTTTTGGGTTTGATATTGCTCGATGAGACCTCAGTGTCTGCTTTGTGCGTTTGCTGCTATGCTACGTCCTCAATTTAAGCATGCTTGTTGTCCGTATTTAAGGATTTATTTGTTTGTATCTGTGTAGTCCATGATATTGTCCTGTTGTAATGGGAAAAATTACATTTAAGCATAATTCCTTATATTTTTATGTTTTATTTCTACTTTAATTCTCTCACAAATGCTGAAAGAATCTATCTCATTTCCCACATGTAGATTTTGATTCTAACTTTGTGAGACTTTCTGTCTGGAACATAATGTGAGTACTGTTAGCCTGAACCGATAAAGATACAAGGTCACCCTAAAACTATCTCTAGTTTTCTCATGCCAGTTAAGATGTAACTGGGGGGATGACACTCGTAGAGGGAGGAGGAGGTGAGATGGCTCCGAGATGTCTCTTGTATTTCTCTGATTGTCTTCATGTGTATCAGATTGCCTGTCAAAATTGTAGCATCATAATAATCCAAGTGCGTGTGTGCTGTCACTCTGAAGATGCATATAAGCCTGGTGTTCTGTTCACTCATTTGAGAAACTGACTCCACACTGGGCTGCAGCCTTTTGTGAAATCATGTTGCTCCTATTTGCAAATATATATGTTTTTAATAAAATACAAAAACCCAACTTGGTTCTAGTCTCAGACTGTCTTATTTGTTTCATTATACTAAACTCTGAAAACTCTACCCCTTGCTGCAAAGGAAACTTCCACTACACTGTATAAATGTTTTTGTCCCCATGTGCCGAAATTGTGTTCAATGTTCTATGTTGCTGCAGAACAGGAACCTGCTGGAAACCAGTTTTTAAACTGAGTCAGGCCCGTTTATATTGTAACTTAATTGTTGCTTTTAAATTTTCCTGTATAATAAATGTAATTAAATGCTTTGATCTTACACTCTGATACTCTGGCAGCCCTCCACCTATGTGTGTGTGGTTTCTTTTATTTTTTTCTGTCTGTTTTTGCATTTTCTATTGCTGTCTTCTCTAGTTTCATATTGGCATTATTATAAGAACAATTTAAAATAAAGTATTAAAAAAAGAAAGACTAGTTTTGCGGGATCCCTGAAAATGTGCTTTCATTTGGGATGTGTCTCTGTGATGTGCCAATGTTCTTGGATGATTTTGCAAAGCTGGAGAAAACCCAGTGGGGTGTATTTTATGAATCACAGAGCCAGCAAATTCAGCCTCACATTTATTACATACAGTTCCTCCCTTTCATCTATTGACCCTAACCCTGTCTTATTTAGATTGTGCCGTTTGTAGCTTGTGCTGAACAGAACGAGGGGACAGCTTGCACAGCCCCTGTGGTTTTCACCACCCTGTGGTGGGCATTATGTTCACCGGATGTGAGGATTTTACCTCTCAGCTCAGCTTCTTTCCTCTCTGGCAACCCAGGGCAGACAAAGTCAACAATTAAAAAACAAAAAACAAAATCTGACACTGTTAAAAAAAAAAAAAGTGACATGAAGAAAAAAATCTGAAGATTGTCATTGAAAAAAAAATAAAAATACAAAAATAAAATGTTTGTTTTTATGACTATATAAATCTAATACGACGGTTCATCCGAAATGCCATCTCTGTGTGGCAGAAACTTCACTTGTAAGAGCTTCATTCAAAGTAGCTCAGAGGCCTTTGTGTGCATACCACAAAGCAATAAATATCTTAATACTAGTTGTGTGTGGACTCGGACAAATTGTGGCTTCTCACGCCTGAGGTTAAACAATGTCAACCTATTCATGTCATTTGCATGAATAAACTGACAGTAAAAGCCTGGCGGCTGAGAACTGGGCCTGCTGATTATCTGGCAGTGCCAGAGTCTCTTGTTTATCAACCTACGACTTGTTTTTATCAGTAGTGGCTCAAGGACAGGCACTTACACTAGCTGCTTGCTTTCCTGTTCAAACATGTGTTTTCAGCCTTCCACCCACCACAGTTTGAGAGAGATCAGTGTGTGTGACAAAGACAGCAACGCCCTCTCCTTAGAGATCCTCTCTTCTCAGATTTCCCAAACACACTGCGCTCCACCCTCTCTGCCTGGCTGTGGCATGAAGCCAGGATAGGACAACCACTCCGAGTTTTCATAATCATAAAGATACACAGGCCCCCACAGATATGTGAACACATTAGTATGTATACGTCAGGCCTTATCAATGAAGTCTGATACGTTTTCATTTTCCATAAGTGTGCAGGGTGAGGAAAACAGAATAAAGGAATACTTAGAGGTCCTCCATGCCCATTATAACCCATTACCATGCTGCCTATTAAGCAAGCTATACAGGCTAGGAATAACCTAGTGCTGTGGCCTAAATTAATAACAATGGTCCACATGATTCCTCCCACTTCAGCAACACAATACTATTTTTTTCCATAACACATCATAAAGTCTCTACTTGGTATAGGCTAATAAGAGTTCAAACTATGACCTGGCAAATCGTTTTTTGTGGGTGAGCTATTGGTTTGGTTATCTTAGTCGTGAATAAAACTGCCACAAAAAAGAGGATGTATTTCATTTATCTTCTTCCCTTATGACATTTATCTTCTTCCCTTATGACATTTATCTTCTTCCCTTATGACTCTGAAAAAAGCACTAAGAGATTACAAAATAACAGATCTGAGATTACAGCAGTGGACCTCATCAAGGCAGGCAGTGCAGTCTCCTTCACTGACTCTACTATCTTTCTCTCAAGTGAGAGAGTGATCACCACCTCTCAGCACAGACTGAGAGCAACATATGGCGGGCGATGCACGGACAGCGCCAGCTTGACAGCTCCACTCTGAACGTTAGAAACCGCAGAGAAGAAAGAGATGGAGGCCTGTCTATCTCAGCTGGAGGCTATTATAAAAGATACACGCTCAAACCACACAGTGGAAAGGGCTGAAAAGTCCTCAAGTGAATGAATTGAAACCTACTATTACAATATGGTCAACTAATGACTATTCCTGAGGTACTTACAGTGACTTCTTATACGTTTGGGTCAGCAGTTTTAAGCTAGTATTCCTACATTTACTTTATTCTAAGTTGATTCAAGCTACAATAGGTTATTACATCATATAACCTATATGTTTATGTACCGACTGTTGATGGTATTTTCAACAATATATGACAGCATCCGTCTGAAATGTGCTAAAGGAGTCCTGTGGTCCAGCTTCGTTTAGTAACGTTTAAAGAGAGTGACAATAACCCACCTTCCGGGAACCTTTGCGTTTCTCCTCCAAAAATTGATCCTGTTCTCGGTGGCCATACTCGGATAACACAACCCCCTTCACACCGACACCGAGACCGGCTCCTTGCGCCGACAAACCATATGGAAACCGTTTCCGCGTTTTACTGGCGACAACTCAGCCCCCCTCGGTCACTTCTGGTCTGTCTCTTCAAACGTTTAAACGAGCGGTAGATGGTCATATTTAGCTTTCATACGCGATGATGTCTGATACGGAGCACTGGAAGCCGCCATCTTGGAGTACACAGAGCGAAGCGTGCGGTTGGCGGGTGAGTCGAACAGGTGCAGCGTAAGTGTCCAATAGGAGGAGACGGTGGAGTGACGGTTAGGGATGCTCGCCGATAGATACAAAGGACATCAGGGAGACGTTTGAAACTTCGTGCCGGCAGGGACCGGTATGGACAAGTGTAGGCTATTGTTGTTCAAATTCAAAGTCGTCGTTGGGACATGTTGCCACCTGCATGTTGTTATGTTTCGGTTTGAACGGTCAAGTGGTAAAATGGGATGGGTTCAAACTCCTGTGTTTGCAACCGTCGACCCCAAAACTATGGACCTTTTTCACAGCAGACATTTTGACTTGTCATAGCAGGGGAAGCACAACTGAAATTGATCACCTTAACGATGGCTCAGTTCCATCAAGTTTCCCAGTAAGTTATTTCAGTGAGTCAGCATGCACAATACCAGGGCCTCTCCTAAGTGGAATGCAGCCATTAGTAATGGTTTTGAATACACCTGTGCTTTTCCCATAGACAGTATATAAGATATATATGGCTTTTCCTACTATGACATATCTGCTTTGGAAAAAATGTCTAGGCTATTGGTTTCTGAAAAGAATTGTTAGCTGGAGACCTACCTTTTTGTTGCTGTGAGTAGAGCACTTTTCAAGCCGTAAGCCCAAAGTGCTTTCAAAAGGTGAGGGAATTCAAAACATAAGGGTCCGTGTACGTTTTGATAGTTTGTTTTTTTGTTTGAACCACAAAACAAAATAAGGAGAAACCAGCTGTTTTTCGTTTGTCGTTTCAAACCAAAAACAAAGAAACGGTAAAAAAAAAAAAAGAGCCGTTCTCCGTTTTTGGTTTCTGAATCCAAAAACGAAAAACGACTAAACCAAATTCAAATAACGGTCCGATTTTGTTTTTTTGAAATTCCTTTTTTTATTTCTCCGTTTGAATTTATACATTAAAAGAAAGACAGGCTGGCCACGTGACCCGAAAGTAATAGTAAATAATGACTAAAAAAATAAAATCCAAGCTTTTAGAACTGTCATAATATGCAGCACTAATACCAGAGTAACGTTAGAATAAAAAAAATCAATCAATAAATAGGCTTATATAACCTGGACCGAAAGAAATATGTTAGCAACAGTAGTTTATTACAGTGATTTAATATCGTGCCTTCCAGTACACATCACCGGTCACGTTTAATGAGCGCATGCATTGTTTGGTTCAATACAGTTGGTTTAGTTAACCTAGAACTTATTGTGTGTGCAGAGTTGTTACTGTTAGCACTATATTATATAATTAAATTAATATTTAATGTGGTTTCCGTAATGGACCAAACTGTTCCCCCTTTCTACCAGCAGGGTAGGAAGGTAAATATGGTGCAAAAGGTGAGAGCTTGTAGAATACAATGTGAGAACTTGCAGAACAAAAAATCTGAACTAGTATGTTAAATTTGCACTTATATATCACACACGTGATCTGAATTTGAAGTCGCAGAAAAAATATTCACAAATGTGTAGATTGATATTTGCATGAACACAATGACAGCTGCAAACTTGTAATGCAACATTTACTCGTGTACTTTATTTCTTTTTACTCAGGTTCATTTTCCATCACAACCACAACTCATAGATTAAAACCAATCACTGCAACTTCACATATGTGCTCTCTCGCATCACAAAGTGGCAAATCTGCGCCTCGACTTTTGCAACACTTCTTGCGATACATTTGGGGGAAAGCAGGGTTTCTATCGCCAGATGAGGGACAACTCTGTCCGGCTTAAGAGCTAGCATGGAAGCTTAGTGGAATAGCAAGCTAGCGTTAGCCAACTAACCAACCAGCCTGCTTCTAAATAAATACCTTTTTATTATCTTAACACTTTTTAACAGTCAAACTGAAACACTGGCGGTGAGCTCCAGGTCCTGCAGCCGCAGACGGACCGTCATGAGTGGGGATCGGCCGGCGGAGCAACGTTACTATTATCGCCAGAAAGCTTCGCTGCCGACCTCGACCTGCAGTCGGAGCTCCAGCGGGACACGGAGAGCCCCGCACCGGTAACACAATTAAACGTAATTTACAAAGCGATCATATTGCACTGAAAGCTAAATATTTTGCCACTAGCAACCTACACCTGTCCTCTGTCAAATACAGTTGCATTTTCAGTTTTGAACAAAACCGTTCAGGAATTATTACAGCAGAAGTGGGGCGTGCGTAATGTTTCATTCGTCCCTCCTGGTCGGGACGATTGAAATAGCATAGGGGGACCAATGAAACATACAATTTAGCCATATAAACTTCCCACAACTTCAATATTTTACTACATATTATGAATGGTACTCCCAAAAGGTGTTATTTAGATAGATTGTTGCTGGGCTATAGTCTTCGTGAATATCTTAACAACTCTGCCGTCACCTTGTAGGCTATGACGCGCGTTTTTTGAAATATCACGCACTGTGGATAATTCTGCCATTTTTATAGCTAGAACAGTATACGTTTTCCCATTTATATCATGTTTCTATTGTGGAAAATGTCGTTTCACTAGGTTTTTACGTTGGTTAGGTCACTGCACATCCAAATAAAGTGCCCTTGACAGCCCATCAGTCTAGGATAACGGCCTAGGATAACGGGAAAACTCACCGACGTATAGCCCAGCAACAATCTATCTAAATAACACCGTTTGGGAGGACCATTCATGATATGTAGTAAAATATTGAAGTTGTGGGAAGTTTATATGGCTTAACTGTATGTTTCATTCGTCCCCCTATGCTATTTCAATCGTCCCGACCAGGAGGGACGAATGAAACATTGCGCACGCCCCACTTCTGCTGTAATAATTCCTGAACGGTTTTGTTCAAAGCTGAAAATGCAACTGTATTTGACAGAGGAGAGTATGTTGCTAGTGATAAAATATTAGCTTTCAGTATGATATGATCGCTTTGTAAATTACGTTTAATTAAAAAGTATTTAAACTGTCCCGGCTCTCCCCTATAGTGCTAACAGTAACTCTGCACACACAATAAGTTCTTAGGTTATTACTGCATTCGCTCATTAAACGTGACTGGTGATGTGTACGTGGATAGGCACGATATTAAGTCACTGTAATAAACTACTGTTGCTAACATATTTCTTTCGGTCCAGGTTATATAAGCCTATTTATTGATTGATTTTTTTCTTCTAACGTGGTATAACGTTAGTGCTGCATATTATGACCGTTCTAAAAACTTGGATTTTATTTTTATAGGCTTTATTTAATATTACTTCCGGGTCACGTGGCCAACCTGTCTTTCTTTTAATATAGATATTCAAACGGAGAAATAAAAAAAAAAAGGGAATTTCAAAAAACCAAAATCGGACCGTTATTTGAATTTGGTTTAGTCGTTTTTCGTTTTTGGATTCAGAAACCAAAAACGGAGAACGGCTCTTTTTTTTACCGTTTCTTTGTTTTTGGTTTGAAACGACAAACGAAAAACAGCTGGTTTCTCCTTATTTTGTTTTGTGGTTCAAACGAACGTACACGGACCCATAAGCAATAATAGGGACAGTTGAGGTAACGTTAGGCATTTCTATGGTTAGGCTTAAATAATGAAGAAAGGCTAGGTCTAACGCCTGCACACTGTTAATGTTGACAACATAATATTCTTATCGGGTTACAAACCGTAGAGAACAAAACTCTGACCAGATAGATACAATAGTCTATTTGGTAAATATTAACCTTACAGAATAGGACAGGTCTCTTTAACACCTAACCTGTACTCTTGTCTAGCTGACCTCTGAACTTACTGAAGGGGGCAAGTGGAATAAAAAACCAAAACGCTTTCCTAAAGAGAAATAAAGTCACAATCATCTATCACATTAACTGGAGTAATCCAGACGTCCACCAGGCTAATTAGTTTTTTAAGCCAAAACCACTAAAATGTTATGTCATACTGTTCCTAAGGTATAAGCTGTTTGTTTTTTTATGAGTGGTCAAGGACAGAAAGTGCAGTTTAGTAATCTGTCTCCCTGCCAGTGTGCCAAATTCATTGTGTTCAATGGAATTTTTTTTTTTTTTACCCAGACCCCCCAGACATAAATAAAAAAAAATAATAATTCAAAGCTGTAATTGCAATACCATGAAACCATGATATTTTGCTGAAGGTTATCATACCGTCAGAATCGTATACCGGCCCATGCCTACTGAGGACCCCCTAGAGCAGCGGTTCCCAAACGTTTTAGGCAATGCACTGCACCCCCTTCTACATACTGACCGGGTTGATGCACCCCCAATCTTTTATTGATCTTTTCTTTTTATGGCCAAATTAGAGGGGGGGAGGGGGGCTTTTGACTTACAAGAGCATGCTTTATGTTCAGGTGGCAACGTAGATAAGATGATGAGCAGCATATGTCCTCTTGATTTGCCTGTGCTCTCCGGTCCCGGTCCTTCCGGCCCAACGCATCTCTCTGTTTCTCTCGCCTCCAATTCCTCAGTCTCTCTCTTTCTCGCTCCTCTTTCATGACTTATAACTTTAGATGTCCCACCTGACAGATTGTAGCTAGTTGTGCATATTTGTGTAAATAAACAATTTCAGCTAGTAGGCCTACATAGGTAACGTTAAAGCTAGTAATGTTATGCTACACTGTACGTTATGTAAAGACAGGCAGACTGGCAGGAACTGAAGTGCATTTTGGGTACATTTATTAAAATGTAAGTTTTTAATTTTAAAATTTATAAAGTTAAAGTTTTCAATTTTAGGTTTTTATTTCATGAAAAATCCCACTAAAAAGTATTGGTATAGTTGTATCACCATTACATTTTTCCTCTCACGCACCCCCGGCACCTCAAGCACCCCAAGGGGTGCACGCACCACACTTTGGGAATCGCTGCCCTAGAGCAGAGATCTTCAACACGGGGTCCTCAGAGTTAGTGCAAGGGGGCCGCCAAATTTTGTAAAAAATATATATTTTTAAAAGTTTCTTGTTTCAAAAATTCAAAAAAGGCTGAAAATATACATTAATATGAATGCAACATGTTAATAGCAAAGATAAATTGGCCTCTTTGTGAAAACCAATGGTAGCCATACAGTTAAGCTTAAGGAGTGGCTGTGCCTCCCGGATGTATGTTTAACATTAAAACATGATGCATAAATAATATCCATTTCTTTTCATTCATTCTGCCCAGTTTAGGCCCAATATGCAACTCATTTGTATACAATATATGCGGTAGGTGGTCCCTACTCGGTCTCTTTTTCAGCTAAGGGGTCCCTGACCTAAAAGACGTTGAAGACCCCTGCCCTAGAGGTCCCGGCCAGACACCCTGTTGAAGATCTTTGAGTTAAATTAAGTTGAAAGAAAAATAGGGAAATTAAGAAGTCTGAAATAGTAACCCAGTGCAGTACTGCCTGGAGCTCTTTAACAGCTGTTCTACAAAGATATGCAAACAACAAACCGGCACACAAATCAAAATACTTCCCCTGCATTTCGGCCCTGATGCTGAGTAATACTTCTCTTTTTTTTTTTTTTTTTTTTTTCAGATACTGCATCTAGAGCCTCTGTCCACACGAGGGCAGACATGGGCAGGCTTTTTCCTCTACAATGTCAAAATGAAACCCGTTGAACCACCTCCTATTTACTGTAAATGTTTGAAAAGTGAGTTCAACAACAGACAGCACACAGAACAGAAGGCGTCAATGTGTAGCCAGTGAAATGAAATCAACTGAATTGTCATTTGTCGATGCACCTTTGTTTATTACACTCAAGGAACCCAGTGAGAACATGTTTAAAGTGCCTTTGCCCTATTCAAATGCAGGCAAATGGAGGATTTGGAGACACGGCAGAGTTTTGTTTTACATCCCAACATGTATTTGAATTGCAGGTGCTCTCCTGTGTCTGTTTGTTTAGGGAAATCACTGTAGTTCCCCAGCTGTCTTCACCTCGACCGGCGTCCCAACGAACTTCAACTGACAAATTCCAGGTGAGAGTTTATATCTGGGTTACTTGCTGCAGGCCTATTACTGTGTTTGTTTACAGGCTGGGAACAAATGTATGTTGTGGATCTCATGCTGTTATGAGTCGAGAATAGCTCCATTCACACATTTTCTGGGATTTTCCATTTATAACTTGACTTGACTTTTTTTTTTTTTTTTTTTTTTTGGAGAGATTTTGAACTGGGTCTTGTGACTTTTTGCCACTGCGTTGCTTTTGGTGTGGCCAGCTCATTGTGGCAAACAGTGGTGTGAAAGTAGTAGGCTTAGAGGAGATACACTAATAGAGTCACAAGGCAGGACAATGAGGAACTGTGTTTGGGGCTGCTGGAGTCGCCGGGGGCACAACATTTTGCTACATTTACTTTGAACTTTTTTTCCTGCCAGACCACTATGGCTACTTATTTCATTTCTTTTAAATGGGAGACATCTCTTCTCGGACAATAAACTCAGCTGTTTAATGTATTTGGAATTTATAACTTTGAACCCTAAAACGTTCATTTAAATGCTGTGTCTGTTCCAGCAGAATACATTAAGGATAATGTGCTTTCTCGTGGCACATGCTCAGTGGAGTTTAAGCCCCCAGGAATATTTTGCTTTGTGTGACCCCCTTGTATTGCTCTCCTTCCCACCCCTGAAAGGAAAGCATTGTGACTTTTTTCTTTTCCTGAATGCTTAGGTCTCAACAGAACCACTCCGACAGCATTCTTTAAGAAAAGAGGAACCTTTTTTTTTTTTTTTTTTTTATCTCTGTTGTCCTGTCATCATGGCGGGCGTTCAGCTCGGCAGTTATGTTCAAGTTTAGAGAACGTTTGGAGAGTGATAGCTGAACGTATTTGAAAAAGAGTTCAGAACATTTTTGAGAATTCTGATTTGAACTCTGAAGTGGGAGTTTATTCAAAGCTTTTGTCAGAAGAGGTAAGTGTTTTTTCATGTCACTTATGCAAACTTTTTTTTTTTTGCAAACACTTTAAGTCCCTCTTTAGGATTTACAGCGCTTTGCCTAGGTCAAGGTATAAACGTTGGGGTGATCAGGCTTTTGCAGTTGCTGCCCCGAGACTCTGGAACAAATTACCCCCTGATATTCGCACTATCACAGATGTAGCTCTTTTTAGGTCCAAACTCAAAATGTATCTGTTCTGTCTGGCCTTTAATACATAGCAGTTTCTGTGTAACCTTTTCTGATTTTACTGTTTTCTATGTTCATTCTTTCTATTGTATGACATGTGTTTCTGATGTTAAGCACTTTAGATACCTGCTGGTTTTGAAAAAGTGCAATATAAATACATTTTGATTGATTGATTGATGATTAATAGGAAAAGAAAACCATTCTTTCTTCACCAACCTGATGGGGTTAGTGTATTGACACAACTAGTAAAATGTCATTTAATTTTTTCAAGAAAATTGGGTTACACTTTACTTGAAGGTATCTACATAAGAGTGACATGACACTGTCATGAGCGTGTCATAAACATTATAAACAAGTCATAAACGTTTATGACATAACGCTTCTGTCATTAAGTGTCATTTGTTTTTTGTCATGACAAGTTATGGTTAGAGTTAGAGTTAGGGTTAGGTTTGGGTTAAAACGGAACAAGGGGCACTGGCACAAGGGGACCACTGGTAATTATAAACCACTTAAACACCTTCTTAAAAAGCCGGGTTCGGTTATATAAAAGCTGTTTAAAAGAAGACCAGATATTAAATGCAGGTTAAAAGAACCACTGAACAGGACGGACAGCGGAAGATTAAAACTTTAAATAAAAGGTCACCTCCCCAACTGCCCCGGTCTCTCTCCTAGAGACATTACAAAATAAATAATTAAAATAAAAAAAAATTCTATCCCAATATTAAAAACATATTATTTAACCTCAAAAAGGGTCTAAAATACTGTCTGAATTACTTGCCCTTGAGGTTAAAAAATATACACACACAAATACCATTAACAATTAGTAATAAGTGCTGTGTTTAAAAGTGCTTTAAAAGGTAAAAAGTGCCACACAATAAATAACCATAAATAATTTAAAATACATCATAGAATAAAACCACACTGTTAGTAAAATGCATAAACCAATGGCATGTGTATTATGTTAGGGTTAGGGTTCATGGGTCATGACAGTGTCATGTGTTCATGTGTCATGTCACAAGTATGTACTGTAGATACCTTCAAGTAAAGTGTTACCGAAAATTGCTACACTGTACGGACGATAAAATAAACACAGGTTTTTTTTTCTCTGGTTTCCTCTTCAGGCACATGGTGATGTATAGCCGGATTCTTCATCTCAAGCTCAATGGGTCATCGCTAGCTTTGCTCCCACGCTCCAACCGTCACCAGGCTGTGAGGGATGGTGAATTCTCTGAAAAAGGTAAGACACATCTCTGTGTGTGTTGTCGTGTGTTTGCTCTTCCCTCCTCTTCCCTTTTGACCTTCATACATCGCCGTGTTACTGTAGAACCACAATGGACAGATTAGTTTACATCAATGATTCCGACATGTTTCCTCTAGCACTTGTATTTATATTTCCCCACTAAATAGTTCTGCAGCGTAATGAGCTGTCTGGTAACAGAATGCTGCCTGTAAATGTACTTCCAGAAAAACACCAATTCTGGAGAGTGCAGCAGTGATAATGTTCTAGAGCCCGACCGATAATGGATTTTTAAGGCCGATATTGATACAAATATTTGGTTATTTAAAAATCCGATATTCCGATATATTGGCCAGATATCCAGAAATGCGTAACAAAACATAAACAGATTAGTTATTTGTAGTTATTTATGAGTCCTCACTATCATAACGCAGTTTAAAAATAAACTTGTTTGTTTTATTGTCACAACAGAACAGAGGAACATCAAAATATATTAAAGTTTTGATGAATAAAATGTATAAAAATACAAACTTAAGATATGAAACTTAAAGTCCTTTGAACAAAAACACAATAACAACAACAAAAATCAAAGAGTGTTGGCAACAGGGAAGTTGTAGAGCGCCATCTGGTGGACAAACTATGCAACGCCAACACTCATAACATGGTTGAAGGGTGTTTCGTCCGTTTTTATTTTATTTTTTAAATATTCATTTATCGTCATTATAAACGCTGATACCGATAGTTTGGAAAATGCCTAATATCGGCCCGCCGATAAATTGGTCGGGCTCTAATGTAGTCTCAGAGCATACTGGACAAAAACAGGACACCGTGGCAGTGTTAAAAGCCAGAGTTAACTCATGGTGGGTCAGGCTCATCCTGTAAAGTGATTCAATCATTAGGAGTGCCAAAAGCATGTTTTATGATCCACAAAAAAAACAATGGCACATAAGAGAGTTTTTTGGAAATGTTCCAATCTTGATGCCAAATGACCTCTTTCATAGCCATTGGCAGGACGGTATTTACAGTAGTTCGGTTGACTTTTTCCCTATCTGCATTCTGCGAAAGACCCGCCCTACTCTGCCCCTGATTGGCTATTACTCTGATTGGCTATTACCCGTTGCCTTCTTCACAGAATATGGCGCGAAGAAAAAAAATAACACAGCCTGAGTGGGCTCGGTAGATGATGGCAGGCTTAATGCTGATATGGCACACTGATTAACAAGAAAATGTTTAAATGGCACTTCATATTAAAAATTATGCCGACCCCTGTACTAGAAGCTTGCCGACATACTTGAAAGCTAGTTGGTGAGCTAACTGCTAACACAGTAGCCGCTGGGAACATTCTAGTGCTAGTCAGTCACATAAACTTATATAGATTTTCTCCACACAAATATGACCCAATTCCCACATGTCACATCATCTGTGCACACTGATTTGACAATCTTTACATAAATGCATGCAATATTTTCAGACATTTATATGCACAGGTAGTATTACAAAAGCAAATGTTATTCGATTAATGTGCCTGAAGTTGGGAATTACTGTATATATGTAGAATACTAACATTTAATCAGGTTGTGTTTGTTGGTGGATAGGAAGACACATTTGTGAATACTAAAATGTATTCCCATATAGACATTTTTAAATTCTGTTTTTGTTTGTGGATCATGAAAAACGCGATTGTCACAACTACGGACACAAATGTCTCTCCATACCGTACGGCTGCACCGCCTCAGCCCAGGTGTTGCAGCAGGCTCACACATGGCTGATTTTACACCCCAGTGCCTGCCCATGGCACATTAATCCTCAGATAGCCCTTTTTAACGCAGTGTATAACCCTGTGAAGGGGAAGGCTGACCCATCCTCTCCTTCAACACCAGGTGCTACTCCGTGTCCTCAGTGCCAATGTGATGGAAAAAACAAAAGCCTGGGCTGGTCTTCAAGAGGGCTCTTTGATGTCGCCTTTGTAGAAGTTAAAAGTAAGAAAAAAGTGTCACACACTCTTGGTCCCATATGCATTTCTCTATTTTATTTTGATGACGTTTTGGCCCTCAGGCCTTCTTCAAAATCAACAGTTATGTGATCGGATTGTTGATTTTGAAGAAGACCTGAGGGCCGAAATGTCATCAAAGTATATAAAAAAAAAAGAGGAAGCATTTCTCTAGACTCTATATGGAACCAGAGTGTGCAACACCTTTTTCATACTTTCAAGTCTACTTACGTTAGTGTGAGTAACATTTCTATATTATAGCCTTTGTAGAAGCTATCACATATCAAGTCATTCATTTATTCTATATCCATCAATGGTATAAATATATATTTTTTAAATTATATCTATATTTTATTTTGATTTTTCGAATACATTATACATTTATAATATATTGTACAACACTATGATGTGTTTAATTGATGAAGTCTGTGCAAGGCCATTATATAGAGGAGAGAGGTTGTTGGCAGTGGCAGGAGAAATCATAGCATGGCTGTGAAGAAACGTAGCAGAGGTGTGTGTATGAAAGGAAATATCAGCAGTTTATGTGTATTTATTTTATCCATGCAGTATATTTGCATGAATCTACATATATTTTGTGTATTTGTGCTCTACTGAGAGAGAAAGAAGAAGAAGAAAAAAAAGAAGAGAGGATATTGTAGTGTTTTGTGGTGTGCACTTATCGTAAAACAACCCTTGGACAAAGTGTGGCAGTGTTTACTGCTGCTGTGCTTTTAGCAAATATCCATCTTTACCTCAGTGTCGTTATCACCCTACTTATTATGGATTTCCAAACAACACCCACGCACACACACCCCCACACACACACATAGGAAACCGCCCCCTATAGTCATTCCAATTGACACACTCGGTTTAGCTTTGCAAGAGATTGGGTGTTTGTATGTGCATCTGTGAGTGTGTGTGTGCATGTGCCTCTGTGTGTGTTAGCGTGTGTGACTGTGTGTGTGTGCCCAGTGGAGTTATGAGCGTGAATGGAGTGAATGGTATTTGACCATGTGCATTGTGTTTTATGAGATGAGCAGGCTTTAATGACTCTGTCACCAGTAAATGGGCTCTGATTTGTAGCACAGCTGTCGATCCTGACTCTGATCAACTCGGGCCTTCTGGAGACCCCCCTCCACACACACACACACACACACACACACACACACACACAAAATATTGAATATATACCCCACACCTTAACATCCGTATTAAACCATATATAATGCTCACAGTGCAGTTTGTATAGATTGGGATTCTGGCACAAGCAGTCTCATTAACATGTGTTGTCGATAAAGAAAGTAATTGCAATCTGAAGTCTAATCAGAGAGAAATTGCAGCTGTTCAGATGCAGGCAGCAGTCAGACATTAGATCTCATATCCAATCAATGCACCTATTCCTCCGAGATACCGCTGATCTATAATGTGGAATTGGTAGTGTGGCGGTGATCCCATTTCTGTGGATACAGTGCAGATGGAGTTATGTTATTCATTAACACACTGTGCCGATGTAGCAGGGAGGCTCTTGTTGGGGCAGCAGGGTGGTGTTGTTAGTTCCTCGTCAACCAAAGAACCAATGTTACAAGTTTCCCAGCATACACCCTGCAGTGCTGAGATATCCTCCAAAGGGTCTGTTCTGTAGCTGAGCTGTTTAGGGGGAGGGGGGGGGACAATTTGACTACAGGGATCAATAAGGTATGACAACAGACCTTTGCAATCTCTGTTATTTCATCTCTGGGTAAAGATTTAGTTTCACATGTAAGACAGGGCATGTTTACGTATTACTATACTTATTTCCTAGTTTAGCTGAAAAAGTATATTGAGCTGACAGTGGTGATATGTGTCATAACATGAGGAAATTCTAAGCTCCATTCTTTTTTTTCAAAGATCTTTTTTTGGGCATTTTAGGCCTTTAACTCCACAGAACAGATAAAGACATGAAAGGGGAGAGAGAAAGAGGAATGACATGCAGCAATTGGCTGCAGTCGAACCCGTGGCCGCTGCGTCGAGGAGTAAGCCTCTGCATATGTGCGCCCGCTCTACCAACTGAGCTAACCCGGCCACAAGCTACATTCTTTAACCTGGACTGCCAAGGATTTCTCCTACAGGGAGGGTAGTCCAGCCTTGGAGAATAGAAGAAGTTTACATGCGACCATGATGCATGGGCAGTTTGTTTTCTGGTTGTCTCGCATGAGTTTTTTTCTTTGGTGATGGAGCTATTTTTCTGTCTGGTGAGATCGAGCTAGCCAAATTTAAATAGATTTCAAACACACTTTTGAACTGTTTTAGCTTTCTAATTTGTACTTTGTACTACTACACAATACAGTAACACAAGCTATTTAAATTAGCTGTAAACATGGTTAAGGGTAATTTGCTCTTACCAGTGAATCGCCGTGAGTACTTTGTCCACATCAATCCCACCAATCGATCCCAAAGTGTCCCAGTTAGATCGTAAAAGCCGTAAACATATTGCTTGTAAATCTTTACAATTATTCCCCCGAAAGAACCAAGCAGGCCTGCCTTTTTTGCACGATCCGGATTTTCTTCAAAACTTGCCATTTTCAGCGTGTAGCTTGCTAGCTCGCAGTTTGTTGTTTCCAGAAGCGAACAGTTTGTGATTGGGAGAACGGCAACATGCAGGGAGCGGAAGGTGAGGGCCATCGTGGTATGCCAGGGAATTATCCGGGAAATGTACTTTAGTTGATTCAGAGTAGATAATACTCAACTTCATGTGTAAGTCAGTGAATAGCCACTTTATTAAAACAATGCTGAGAACTTTATGACTTCATAGGGGCATCTTCAAACCTATTTTACATCAGCTAAATTATGATTATTTGTAAATGTTTGGCAGAATATTCAGTTTGGTTATGTAGTTTGGTCCATGCTCAAGGCTGTGATTGAGTGTTGTTGCAACTTCTCTCCAGCAGATGTCATTGTTGCAAAGTATTTACAGAGTCTTACAGGTTTGGAGTCCACAGTTTGCTTTAAAGCAGTAGGCCCTGTCCTCCTTACTTGACTGCATCAACTTAGAGACATTCAAACGCTGGCATCGATCTAGCCATCTGTCTTGTTTCCTCTGCAGACTCAGAGCTTACTGACAGTGTAACAGGTGTGCCCTTTCCATTTCAGGGATATGTCAGTGCAATCTGTATGACGACGTGTATGAAGAGTGTGTGCGTATGTGTGAACTCATGGCTGGCATGTACTTTATCAACTTTGAAAAGATTTCCCATGTTATGCTCCCTCTCAGTATCATGTCCTCTGTGTCTTTTACTCTCTTGTGTACTTCTCTCTGTTCATTTAGCGGTGAGCTGCAGCAGCAATTCCACTCATATATGCTGCACCTTGTTGACTTTAGCCTCATTAGAAGGCCAAATGAATATGACGAGTTGTGACATTAGGCTACAGCTGGAACAAATGTGCCAGCCACTCACGCTCCAGCCTGGCCAATTTCTCTCTCTCTCTCTCTCTCTCTCTGTCTCTCTGTTTCTCACACACATACACTAATGTGTGCTTCACTTATTTTTCAGGGAAGGGCTTGGTGGGGTTGATGGGTTTGCAACAATATTGGAAATGTAGATGGGCCTGTGTTTTGAATTGGATTGCACGCTTTGATGCAGAGACAGATTGTAAACTGTGATTTTATTAAATCCTTCATTAGGATTCATCAGTGAGATTGGATCAGAAAAAGGTCACCGTGCAGATGCGCCCCCCACCCCTCTCTTTGCTCCATCCCCCCTTATATATACCCTCCTCCCCTTTCTCTCTTGTTTACCCCCCCCCCTTTCTCCATTCACTCAGCAAAGCAAAGGGGACTTGCTCACCCACCATCTCTCCATCATGCTCTCTCTCTTCCCTCACTAGCCCTTGCCCGAAACAAATTTGCGATGAAAATGGGAAAAAATTATCATCATGGGCCTGCTAGAGAAACACAAGGTGAAAGTGACATTATCCCCCCACCCTGGACCGCCCTCCTCCTCCTCACAGCCATCTAGGCTGGCGCCAGTGGGGACGCCTGTGCCACAAATCATTTGTATACTCTCATTTCTGCAAGCGGCCCGCGATGTTGCTTACTGCTTAGCGAGCAGATGACTTTCCGAAAGAGGAGTGAATTGGGAGGGAGGGGTGAGGAGATGGGGAGATGAGGAAAGAGGAGCAGAAGGGGGAAGAGGAGGGGTAGGGGGGCAATTTGCCAGCGTGCAAGTACGTCTGTGGGAGTTGGATCTGAAATTGAGAGGGAAATAGTGTGCGCCATATGTCAAGTTCTGCAAAGGAGGTTTTCATTGGGCACCTATATTGTGTGTGTGTACTGTATGTGTGTTCTGTTTCAGAATGAAGCATCTGGGTTGTTTATTGAATCACCTTCGCCATTGTCTGCATTCCCTGCTATTATCACTGAAAGACCTGCAGCCCCCGCTTAACAGCAAGGAAATGGAAAATGTGGCGCACATATTGTCTGTAGCTAGTGTTTGGTCATCTTTGTCTCTCTCACATGTACGCACACACAGACACACACACACACGCGCACACCCACACACAGACACACACACACACACACACACACACACACACACACACACACACACACACACACACACACCCTTCCCCCACCCATGCCCAGTGTGAGACATCATGATTCTTCTGGTACACTGAATACATTCTCCATGCGGTCTGAGCATTTGTCCGTGCATGCAAACATGTGACATCACCAGGAAAAGAGTATTATTTCACTTACAACACACACACACACGCACACACACACACACACACACACACACACACACACACACACACACACACACACACACACACACACACACACACACACACATACACACACTTAAATCTCCAGGTTCATAAAACAGCCATAAACACATCTACAGTATAAGTGCATGCATGGATATGTTCACCTTCATGTGCACACAAAAACGCACACACCCAGATTCTCACATGAACACATAAATATGCGCATACATACAAAAATCACCTTCCTGCATACAAACATAAACTCCCCCCCCACACACACACACACACACACACACACACACACACACACACACACACAGTCAGGTTCATGTAGAGTAAATATAGACCGGAGACACTGTGGCACAGTGACCTGCAGAAGAACCCACACACTTTGCCTGCTCGTTCCACAGGGCCCTGTGCTTTCAGGAAAGCCATGCAGTATTCATGGCTCAGTCGCAGGGATCCACGAGGCAGGATGGTAGAAGCAGCAGACACGGTGAAAGTGCGCTGCAAGCAGCTCAGCGGGGAAGTGTTAACGCTACGCAATATGCATCGTAGATCCGCTGTGTATTTTTGTATTTGCTGCGTGATCTGCGAAGTGGAACTGCTTCCTTTCCCAAAGTATATATCATTTGGATATTTGAGAATTCAGATTCTTTTTTTCTCCTTTTTTTGTATGGATGTGTTTTTATACGCAAACACACGTGCGCACGTGTGTTTGTGTGTCGGGTGTTCATGTGTCATGTGTTTGTATGTGTCCTCTTTACGCTTCATTGCCTGCTTTAAGAAATAGGTCCATTCCTCATTATTACCCCAAAGGCTGTCTGAGTGTGGACTGTCTGAAGCCCCCACACACACACACACACACACACACACACACACACACACACACACACACACACACACACACACACACACACACACACACACACACACATACAGAGGGTGCTCCCTGTGACCCACATTCATCAGATCCAACCCTGTGGGGCCTCCAGGGAGCTTCAGAGGAGTTGGGCCCCCAGCATGGTGCACTGTGGCAGGGACTCTGAGATATGCAGCCCCTAAACCCTGGTGCTTTAGTTCAGAGGAGCATGCTCATTTTGAGCTCTGAACTCACTCTTAAAGGATAGGTTCACATTTGATCAAGTCCATTGTATTACAAAACACACATACCCAAATGTACAGGGAAACTGTTTTTGGTCAGTAAATATCACAGCCTTGTAAAGTAACTCAGTAACAGTATATGCAACTCTGAATAACAAGACAAGGAGTCCACAGCCATGCTAGCAGCTCTGTGATGTTGTACTTAATGCTAATGTTAGCATGCTAACACGCTCACAGTGACATCGCTAACATGCTGATGTTCAGCAGGTAGGCCTATACGTATCTTTACCATGTGTCACTGACACGATGTGAGTCGAGTGCAGATGTGAGTCGCGCATGCTCAGATTTAAACATTTTACGGAATAACGTGTCTTACTGAAATTTGTGAAATCCATGAAATAATAAACGTTTCTCTTTACATACAATAACAGAAGATGGTAATAATTTCAAAAACGTTTTAGCTATCTATGATTGTTTGATTGCTAACGTTAGCTCAAAATGCCATTCAAGCGACAGCCTTTGTTGTGTTTGATTGCTAACTTGTAGCTAGCAGTCATTTGAAAAACGTTTTAGCTATCTATGATTGTTAGATTGCTAACGTTAGCTCAAAACGCCATTTAAGCGACAGCCTTTGTTGTGTTTGATTGGTAATTTGCATAGATATAAACAAGAGTAATAAAAAAGTGTAACTTGGGGTAACTTGTAGCCAGCAGAAGCAGTCATTTCATTTTATTTCATTGCTAACGTTAGCTCATAGACTGTGCATTAGCTCAAAAAGCCGTTAGCATCTTGGAGGCTACTTGTCGCAAAGTGACACATGCGCAACTCACATCTGCACTCGTCGCAAAGTGACGCATGCGCGACTCAAATCTGCGCTCGACTCACTATTGGGCAGTTACTCCATCTTATGCGTTTTGGCCATTCGTCCACATTCAAACAGCGTTTTAGGTTCACTGAAAATAAATATTTTGGAAAACTCTTGCGAGTGGGAAGAGTTTTTTTTGGGGTGGAAGGGTGTTCATGATATGATTTTTTATTTTTTTTTATTAACTTGCTATGAGATAAAAAAAATAAAAAAGAACATGTGCCAGCAATAAAGAGCCTGCCCTGCTGACTGCGCTGAGGCCTGTAGCTTTTTAAGGGCCAGTCAGTGAACACAGAAACCTTTCATCAACAAACAAATCAAAATCCCTAAAGCATAATGAGAGCAGTAACAAGTCATTTAAATGCAGTTTTAAGATTTGTTGTTTTTCAAAGATGAGAGATAATGGGTGTTTTTGTATGGGCACAGTCTTCTCTTTAAGAAATGCTCTTTCTGGGGAAATGCATTGTTTCCAGACTTTGCCAAAGTCTCACTGAGTCAAAAGGCTTGAGACAAAATTTGTTTCTCTCCTCATTACGGATGTGAAACGCATCTCCCACCAGCACACAGTGTTTTTAAACTGCCGCTTTGTGTGAGCTCAGGTGTCACACAAAGTTGTCTTGTTTTGCAACAGAGCTCCACTTGTGACAAACTGCAAACTTTTCAACCAAGTAAGAGAATAGGCACTTTCATACTTGAATCTTTAGTTTGCTGCCTTCCTTTCTCAGACCAGGTGGGCGCCATTGAGAGGGAAATCTCCTCTTGGAGGGTGTAAGTTTGGGGCTGTAACTCATGAACGGGATGACTTTGAAAACACGCAGGCTGCCGAATGAGTGAGTGAGTTTTGTAGACACTGAGCTCCTTTTGCGGTTGCGTTTCTCAGCCCTCATGAATAATTCGGCAGCGCCGCTTGTCACTGTCGTTGTTGTTGTTGTTGTTGTTGTTGTCGGCGGCGGCTGTGGTGTCACTTCTGTCTGAGGGAGACGGAGGAGACAGAGGACTCTTTACACTTCAGTCTCCTCTGCACTTCCTCTTTCATTCACAGGGAGAGGAAGCAGCGGGGCTGTGTGTCTGTATGAGAGAGAGAGAGAGATAGAGGGAGAGAGATGCAGAGGAATCATGTCTGCCTGTCTGGCATAATGGTCTGTTTGTGCCAGTAATGGTTTGAAGGAAGGAGGAGAGGGAGGAGAACGTGGGTCAAATTCTGCAGACTTGTCAGCCAGTTTGTGAAAGTGTTTGTGAGGTCCTAAGTGAAGAAAAACCTGCTTACTTGTTTTTATTTTTATTTTGTATCTGCATGGGTTTTTACCTATTTTGAAGGAATAGTTTGACACTTTGGGAAATTCACTTTCTTGTTGAGAGTTAGGCTATATGAGAAGATTGATACCACACTGATACAGCAGACAGGTCGCTTTGCTTATCAGCAATACTGGAGACGTGGAAACCATAGACTGTATATAAAGATGGACAACGCTTCTCCACCTCCTACAAAAAAGAAGCCAAAAAAGTCCCGGATACTGGCGCTGCCTTTTAATAGTAGTAGTGTAGGGATCGGGTAATGGAGCAGCAGTATCAAAGTCCGCCCATACACCCACCTGACCAATTGCGACTAAATCACAGCTATAAATCATGGCGTTTCACCCTGTTTTTATAGCGTCATTAATTAATAAAAACCAAACGTATTAGAAAGATAAACAACTCAAACAAAGATCAGCGTGATCAGAACTACCAAAAATGACAGAAACCATCTTAAAGGAGAATTCCGGACAATTATTTACGTTAATCTTGATCGCTATAAATATCCGAGTACAGTCGATAGAAAAAAACAACAAACGAGCCGAATCGGTTCGGTCAACACGGAGTAGCTGCAGCTACGTCTGCGAGCTTCCACTCAGCTAAAATGGCTGCTAGCTGCCGTGTGTTCAGTCATGTTTCTGTGATAATCATCACGCAGCAGTTCCCTGTGTATTTGTAGCTCATCCATTTTGTGTGTGATCGATCTGGTGTTGGTGAGTAGGAGGCTTGGCAGTGGCGATCTGTGTGGTAGGTCCCTTAGCCGGACTAGCAGGCCCAACCGCCATCCTTGCTTCTGCTTTCTCCCCGCCTTCGTCACCTCTCGCTCCCCACAACAATCCACCGAGCGCCCGCTGTTCTGGCTATGTCCTCCAGAGGACAGGTCATGCCTTCGCGACGAAAACTTAAAGTTTATTCCCCCTCAAAAATAGGTAATTGAGCACTGTAGTGGTTATGACCATATCAGTGACTATGTAGCTACATGGAAACCAAATGATGCCTGCGGCTTGCACAGTGATAGCGTTACTGAAGGCTAGCTCTAGTTTTGCGCCGAAGTCCCGTTGTAGCAGGAAAAGGTAAACAGTGTGCCGATCGCTCTGAGAAGCAAGGATGGCGGTCGGGCCTGCTAGTCCGGCTAAGGGAACTACCACACAGATCGCCACTGCCAAGCCTCCTACTCACCAACACCAGATCATTAGCACACAAAATGGATGAGCTACAAATACACACGGAACTGCTGCGTGATGATTATCACAGAAACATGACTGAACACACGGCAGCTAGCAGCTAGCAGGGCGAGATAGAGACAGAGTAGGTGAATTTAAACAATGTCTGAGTTGAAAACGCATCTTGTTGTCACGTTATGGCCCTGTTCATGTTGCACGGACATTTTAATTGCATTTTATGTCTGTTAAGAGGCACAAAGGCACTCTAAAACTTGCCCCGACAACTGCCGTTTTAGCTGAGTGGAAGTTCGTAGACGTAGCTGCAGCTACTCCGTGTTGACCGAACCGATTCAGCTCGACTGTACTCGCATATTTATAGCGATCAAGATTAACGTCAAAATTGGCCGGAATTCTCCTTTTAAGGAAACATGTTTTTGAGGTGTACTTAGATTTTTTTAGTTTGGTCTATGTCCCATCCGCTAACGTGGAGGGGGCAGGGTTAATGAGCTATACTGCAGCCAGCCACAAGGGGGCTTGTATCAACCCCTGGTGGAAACAACTACTGACTGACTGAGAGCAAATTTTACATTATGTTTGTGTTTTTGCCAGATCATAATCTACATCTAAACGAGAAGACTAGAAAGTCTTCTAGCAGCCATATCTGCTGGAATTACCTTTAAGTCACCCTCTTTATGCCACTGTGACATTACAAGTTCATAATTTCACACATTCACACACTCTCTTCTTTTTAAATGAATGCTAGTCAGGTTCTGGTAGGTCTTCTACCTGTCTGTTTTGGGTCAGGTCCAACATTTTGGAACCGTGAAGACCTCTACTGCAAAATACCCAATACATCTGATTTCTCAGTTCTTGCTTTTTGAAAAGAATTGCAAATCTAACATGTTATTGCTTTGGCATTTTTGGTTATAGTCTGTAGCATGAATTGCCCAAAAAGTAAATTTAATCTGTTTAAACTTAAATCTATAGCACAATAAAAAGAAGTGCCGGTGTCTGACTGATTACTTTCCAAAGCCACTGTAAGTATGATAATACATATGTTACAGTGTAGTGACTGTGGGTTGTCTCATCATTCAGTGCACTATAATGTGTGGCTGCAGTCAGGGGGAGCCCCTTAATACTCTCCCCCCAACACACACACACACACACACACACACACACACACACACACACACACACACACACACACACTCCAGTATGTACATCTCTGAAATAAAGTGAACACAATGTGGGACGGAATTAATCAGAGTAGAGAGGAAGGTGATGGAAGGTGTGTGTGTGTGTGATGGAGGGGGGGGCTCTATTTGCATGCAAACGCAGCAGTCCTCTGCTGCAGGGATGACAAAGAGCATTCTGGGTTTGCCTGGGCTTGTTTGTAATCCATCAGTGGAGAGGAGGAGGAGAGGATGGTGGTCAGCATGGTCAACAGAAACAACAGAGAGAGGAAGAAGAGAGAGAGAGAGAGAGAGAGAGAGAGAGAGAGAGAGAGAGAGAGAGAGAGAGAGAGAGAGAGAGTGAGTTGTGGAAAATGGATTCTCCATCTTCAACAACAAAACAGATTGAGGACAAAGGATAGACAGTTAGCTTAGTTTCACTTCCGGGCCATCTCTCTCACTTCTCTCTCTCTCTCTCTCTCTCTCTCTCTCTCTTTCACTCAATCACTCTCTCCCTCACTTGCTTGCCCACTCCATGACTTTCTGTGTACTTTGCCTTCCATCCAATGCTTTTTCCAATAACTCTATTTTACACCCCCCCTATCCTCCTCCTCTTTTCTCTTTCTGTCTCTTCTTCGATTTCCCTGGTGGACTCTTACAGTAAACTGCCTGCGCAATTTAAATGCAATGCCTTCCTTTCAAATGGATGGCATGCAGGACATGAGGAGGGAGAGAAGAAAAAAGGGGAAAGGGGAGGGGAAGCAATGAATCCCATTATCACATATATCGGAAAAGGATTAGAGCACAGGCTTCATGCACAGAGGCCTCAATAAGCCGTGCTGTCAGACCTACAGAAACATTGTGTAGGTGAGGGTCTTATCTGAATTTAAAAAGTTTCTGTTTGTTCATTCTTTTGTGTTACATGCCATGCTAATTTGTGAAAGATCTGTCGCACTGTTTATCCATTTAAATGTGTGTATATATATATATATATATATATATATATATATATATATATATATATATATATATATATATGCATCCAGGCCTGAGGCTTTCATCGTGACAGTAATCTATTACCTTGGCCCCCTCTCCAAACTGATCCCATGTCTTAAAGGCAGGGTTGGTAACTATTTCCAATATACACCTTTTTATATATTGTTTGAAATCCTCTTTACACCCCGACAGCAATAAATAACTTATGGGCTCTGAAAAAGGAGCAAAAAAAAATCCATCATCTGTAGCTGATGTAATCCTGTAAAAACACCCACCAATCACTGCCTCGCTGTCTGCTTGGAAAGGACCAATGAACTGCCTCCCCTGCCCCACTGCGCGTCCTCTACCCCTCCCATGTACAAGCTTGAGCTCAAAGCCGTGATACACAGTACTTTACTTCTTTGTAAAAAGTCAAGTCAACTTTATTGTCAATTCTGCAATGTGTGCCAGACATACATAGGAATCGAAGATTTTCTCCATCCAACGGTGCAATAAAAAGTACAGAAGATAAAAGATAAGTAATATATACAGTACAATTAATAAATTCTATATAGTGCAAACATTTTAAAGCATATTAAAAGACCACAAAAAGCCACGGAAATCATCAAGCAATCAATCATGATGTGATCATTTTGTCGTAAATAGTAGACTGCTGAGCTGAAAACCTTACAGTTTAAACAGTGCTTGTATCCAGTAGGTCTTTAGTACAGAACTGAGTGTAAAAGCTTGAGCCAGCAACAGACTGAACGTACTACTGAACTGAAGACAGTCAAAATGTTACAGTTGGTATGAACGGGTGATATGTTCACTTACTGTTGTGCATACTAAACTGCAGTTTGAACAATGATGTGTTTACTGACAATGTGTCTACACAGGAGGCGCGAGCAGCATGCAGCAGCAGCTTCAGTGCTCCGTCTGTGTCTACACGGCATGCGTTCAGGCACAGAGTTGAGTTGAACATCACCCTTGTTTTGGCAGCGCTCAGAGCCCAATACACAATCACTGTAGTTACATGTAGAAAAGGGTAGAAAAAAAACACTAAAAACGTAATACCATGCCTCAGGCTCAGGTATCGTACAAGTGAAACGAGAGTTGTTATGCGGCCTGTGTAGACAGCTAGATTGATTAAAATAGAATCTGTTCAATGAGACGGACGACTAAAAAAAAACGTAGCCGAAACGTCCGAAAATGTCTTTGTGCTGCTTTAACATTCTACAGCACTTTACGTCAACTGTTTTAAATGTTTTTATCTGGTTTTATATGTTTTAGTATTTGTCTGTATGATTGGTGTTGTTTTTCCGCACTGCAAGCGGCTGGTGGAGAACCAGTTGGTTTTTTTCTTCATTTTCCTTTATGTATGTAAGTACACAAAGAATTATGACAACTTAATTAATCTGAATCGTCTCCTGTAGACACGCTATCTCTGTTGTGCATACTAAAAGTGCATTTGAGTGGGGATGCAATCACTTAGGTTAGAAAAAAAGTGAACAAACTACGTAGTCGGTGACGTTGTATCTTAAAAGTGAACTGAACAAAAATGATGTCGGCGCTAAATGTTACAGCGGTATGAACAGTGATGTGTTCACTCACTGTTGTGCGTAAGTGAACCTGAACAATGAAGGGATTACTTATCTTAGGAAAAAGTGAATGAACTACAGTACAGTTAATGACTATAGTATAGTACTTTGAACCGAAATGACACAAAACAGTTTTGAATCAGCAAAGTCATTCCTTATTTGCACCGATCAAAACTAAATCGGTTTGCTTAAGTTTGTGTAACAGTTAATGTGCCTGCTTGTGTTTGAAGAATAAAGTCTTGCAATCGCCAGTAGTCCACACAGCAGGATTTACGGTTTCTCTTCCTGGCCTTAAAGACATTATTAATGGGACTCTTTGTATGTTGGAGTCAGCGACCCCTCTCCCGTTATTGATCTGGATTTCCTATCTTGACTCTCTGCATCTGTTTCTCTTTGCATCTGTTTTCTTTTTGACGTAACTAATGCCAGTCAATAGTGCACATCTAGCAAATGAAAGGACTTACTGGATTTTTTGTTGTTTATTTCTCAGAAGTGCTTTAGCTACTGTTGCATCAGTCTTTTGTTGTTTTGATCATTTCACTCTAGCTGTCTTCCTCCCTTGGTTATCACTGCATTGTATTAGTGCAGGATAATTCATTTTCTTTTCAAAATGTGATTTTCTCCCTTAAGGACTAATTAGCCTCGTTGCAACTGCAGAGCCAAGCAGGCATAGCCGCGGTTTACTCATTATTTATGCCACTAACTTTTCCTTCCAGAAAACGTTTCTGCCTTGCCTTGTCTTTTTGCCAAAGGGGATGATTTATCAATTGGACTGTGGTTTCAAACGTGTAAACTCTTGTTCTGTACTAGTGAAGGTGTAAACACAATCAGCAACAACTTGAATCTGCACGGAGAAAATCATCCATGGACATGTTAATATGTAACATGGCTGGCTTCATCTATCTGTTATAACTATGTCCGTCACGTAAATATTCATTATGGGTTCATTCAGACATGACAGGACGTTTACGGAACAGACACGAGGCTTGCGTGACATTTGGCACCAGGTGCGCAAGAGCGAGCAGTAAGTTGAGAAGTAATGATATTAAGGAAGTAAAGTGTTTTAATGTTCTCTCACAGGCTGCATCAGTGACGGATTTTATTTTGTGGTTTGAAATCTTAATTAATTAATTACCTTGTCTCAAGCGCAAGGGACACTTGCCCCACTCCTGAAAGTGAATCCACTAATTTCTCATTCTTTTTCATCATTTATTAGTGAAAGTTCTGCTGCCTCTTTTGCCATGTCACATAGAAGAGACTTGAGAAGGCCACTGACATGATGATAGGCGGCTGGTAGCTAGGCGGGTAGTGGGGGTCTGAAGGAGGGCTGGAGTGGGCTCTCTGGCGAACTGCTGCAAGACAGATCAGAAACGGGCCCACACAGGGAGCCAAGTTCTTGGACTCAACTTAGAGAGGTGAGTCCCACATAGACAGACAGATTTTCTGGCCCGGTATGTAGAGGGGGACAGGAACATGACGACGATTGGCAGTCCTCGTAATGGTGGGACGTGTGAAGGAGGGTCAAGCGGTGGACTACCAGAAGAACAGGAAGGCCCCTGTCCCGGTTTTCATTCAGCGGGAGGATTTGGAGAGGGTGGATTCAAGTACATTAGAGTGCAAATCAAGAAAAGACAAAACTGGACTGGACAAACACTGAAGGGACAAAGCGGACTCTTCTTCCAGATGGTACCTAGATCCTTTAGTGTGTGCTAAAAACTCCTGCAGATCTTTTACCAGTCTGTAGTAGCCAGTGCTCTGTTCCTTGCTGTGGTGTACCGGGGTAATGGCATCAAGGCTTGGCGAGGTCAGCAGACTCAACAACCAGTTGGTGGCGGTTGATGGTCTTTGTATTTCTTTAAAGACAAATGATATAAATGTGGGTAACAACGTATTTCCTTGCACGACCTCTCTTCAAAACAAGCCTCCATTTTGTTATCTTCTTCCTCCTTCCACTCTTTGTTCTTCTTCTCCTTCTTCTTCTTCTTCTTCTTGGTAAACCAGCTAGAGGTCCATACGGCACCAACTGGACCAGAGTGTGGAACAACTGCGTACAGTCGGAACGGGCACTTTTTTTGGGGGCTGCATACAGACGGCCCGTCCGGGCCATTGCGTACATGGGCGGATGACGTCATTTGTTTCACGTGGACCAAACTGAACTTGTTGAGTGAACACCGATTGTCACTACAGAATTGTATATCAGCGGTTAGGTGGCATTAATGTAGGCCTACGTAAAACTCTGTTTGCTTATCGCTGAAGGAGAAGATGAATAAATACATTTCACCTCGTTAGCAGATTTTAGTTTCTCAAGAAAATCTTATTGATAGCTTGATATATTAAAGGGGCGCTATGCAGTTCTGGCGATGTGGGTATTTCTTTTTTTTTAACCACATACAACTTGCAACATTTTGATTTGATTTGAAAAACTTTATTAATCGCGACAGGGAAACTGGTTTGCCACCAACCATACAGCCTTCGAACACAATACACAACAAACAGACAAAAAAATTCAGTTTCACAATACATAAATGTAAAAAACAAACACTATAAAAGACAAAAATAATATTCAACAGTTAACTGTGTTGGTTAAAATATCTAACCGCTGCGGGAACAAAAGACCTTCTCATGGGCTCGCTAGAGCACCGACGCATTACCAATCGCTCACTGAAAGAGCTTCTGAGTCCTTTGAACAATTTGTGTAGTGGATGGCCTTCAAAAAGCAGGACAATTTTTTGTTTTGAACTAATCCTCTTCTCTACAGTAACCTCCAGTACGTCCGGGTTAAGACCAATAACTGAACCAGCTCTCTTGATTAGCTTATTTATCCTATTTTTGTCCTCAACAGATATACTGCCCCCCCAGCACAGTACAGCATAAAAAAGAACACTAGCTAAAATCATAAAAACATTTAAGAGCTTTGTGCTGATGTTGAATGATCTAAGTTTTCTCAAAAAGAAGAACAGGGGCTCCCCATTCGTCAACACCACCCACCCAGACAAAAATCAAGAAAAGATGACACAGTAACTACAATATTCCAGACCATTCAACGAAATAGTAGCAAAATAGACAATAAACCATAAACCAAATAAACATATGTATAAATGACAACACCATAAGCCCATCATACTCTTCTCTCCCCAGCACAAAGCTTCTTAGGAGCCCTCCAGAAAGCTCAGCTACTTTCCCCATTTTCTAGTCTAGATAGACATCCAATCTGGCAAACCGTTTACGTGACATTTTTTGCCGCCACTCTAGCCATTTCATAAACACACTCCTGGATTGACGGCACCCCTTCATTCTTCCATCCTCTTTAAAATAATCTGTCTGGCTATCATCAAACTAGTCTGGACCCAGCTTCTTGTGTGCTTATCCATCCCGTTTAGGATTGAGCCATCTCCCAGAACAAATAATCTGGGGCTGAATGGAACCTGGGTCCCCTCCAATCCCAAAGCAGTAATAATAATAATAAACTTTGTTTCATACAAGAAATGCAGCACAAAAAAACTTAATGATTAGGACATTGCATGAACAGGGATAGAACGCTATAATTGATGTAAAATAAAACATATATACATAAATACATATGGTGCTAAGCCTACAACTGGCGGTCGATCATGATAGTTTGAGCTGAGAGGGGACAAGGTGCGTTCCATTTTAATCTCCTGCCCACGAGGGGAAGTGGAACTACTATTAAAGGGTAACTACCATTTTTTTCTCAACCTACGCCCTGTTTTTTTCCATGCTTTTGTGTCTTAGGCCCCGTCCACACGTACCAAAACGATCTTTTTTTCACCCGTCTTCCCTGTATTCGTTTAAAGAATAGTTGCATCCAAACGAATCCACTTGTAAATGACTCAAAACGCTACTTCATAGTCCAGGCCTATAGGCGGCGCTGTTTCTGATACAGACATTCACAAAAAACGGAGAAGAAGAGCATAGTCACTTCCACTTCCCATCATAACATGACTAGCTAGATTATAACGTTCTCTTAATACATCCGTGGACTATAATACCTTTCACCACTGCTCATTTTATAAAAGCCGCCGCAAGAAAACGTGTCTTTGTTTACATTGTATAATGTGCTGTTGGATTGCTTTTTATTTTGCATGATTGCAGCGCGCTAGTAGCGAGCTAACGTTAGAGCGCTAACGTTAGCTAGCTCTAACATCGGCAGTCAAACAAACATCAATGATCCATGAATGATGTCTTTTTAATAGCCTTTCTACAATAAGCCGTGGTAAAAGTTACTATTATCCGTTCAAGGAGTTTATAAGCAGACAGAGTAGCTAGCTAGTTGATAAGTTGTCTACTTCCACTTTATAAACAGATAGCCATAGCAGCTAACGTTAATGTTACTTTGCTGCTGGAGTGGTCAGCTACTTGTTTAACTAATGTATAACGTTGGCTACATAACGTTAGCAATATATCTTGTGTAGAATCCAGAGGGAAGGGTCAGGGAGCAGAGACACAGTATTTAGATGAAGTGAGCTGGTTTGACCACGGAGATGGGACATGCTCGCTTAGCTTCACCGCAGTTGTGGGTGTCAGCGGCCGTGGGAGAGGGTGTAAAAGAGGGGTGTGGCGATGACATCATTGATACGGATCCGTATTTACCATCCATACGAAGCCAAACGAGCCGTTTTCGGATTTTTTCACCCTGAGACCAGGTTTCAAAAAAGTGCGTTTTCAGGCAGTGCGTTTGCAGGATTCGTCTGGACGGTCGGCCCAAACGATGCAAAACATGTGCGTTTGCACAAAAAAACGTTTCCGTGTGGATGGCCCCTAAGTGACTGATGGGAACAGCACTCTTTAACATTGGTCCAGTATTAAGCAAGATCGCTGCAGTCGGCAGCGGCGAAACAAGCTGCAATGTAAGTTAATAGGTCAATTGTCCAGCTTGTATTTACCTTCACAAAAGTGCTCATTTTGCTACTGACAGGCTCAGATTAATATACTAAGTGTCTGACTACATTATGGAAAGGATTTCTAAGGAGGTCAACCTTTCTGTTAAAGAGTAAGATCCTTTTTTTAAACATAAAAACATCTGTGAATTTTTTTTCCGCTAAACCCACCGGACACCTAACCTGACTCCACCAACTTTCTGTTGGAGAACTTTTGGGAAGGGGCGGAAATACTGGTTAGCTGATTGGATAAACCATCTGTCTGTCACCTATGTTGGTGATAGATGGGCCAAATCAACCAATCAGATCCACGAAGCGTATGAAAATACAACCACAAGCCCGCCCCTGCTGCTGCAGGCAAAGCATAGCTCGTTAGCTCAGCATGCAAGTAACATGTCGGTAAAGGATATTTGCCGTTTGTGTAATGAGAATTTAGGAATAAAAGGAACCATTTCAGGTTCCCGGACCATATTCCAAAAGAAGGATCCAAGAGAAAAAAAGAATTAGCGAGCGGCTAATTAGGGCTACCGCTGTCTGAAAATACTGGTTAGCTGATTGGGTAAACCATCTGTCTATCACCACCTAACCCACCTCAAAACCAACGCTGATTGGCACAGTCGTTTGGCGAACAGCTCCAAATTTTCTCTACCTCAAGATGCCAGACTGATCTGCGAGTGGAAAACTGGAGCTCGCGAGATCAGGAGGGTCTCACGAGGCTACCGGACACCATCACAAAACACTTTTCCAACCATCACAAAACAACTGGTTGAAATAAACACATGGTTTACCGATTTACATGTGAAAATATGTATACGCTAAAAGTATTGCTTTTTCTTTTTTTGGGGGGGGGAGGGGGCATTTCTGCCTTTATTAGATAGGAAAGCTGAGATATGAAAGGTTATAAAGAGGGGGAAGACATGCAGGAAAACCGTCAAAGGTCAGACTCAAACCCTGGACCTTCTGCATCGAGGAATAAACCGCATACGTGTGCCTACTCTACCAACTGAGCTAACTGGGGCTTTTCTGCCTTTAACGGATAGGACAGCTAGGTGAGAAAGGGGAGAGAGAGGGGGAAGACATGCAGGATATCGTCACAGGTCGTATTCGAACCCTGGACCCCTGTGTCGGTCTATGTTTATGTGCACCTGCTCTACCCACTGAGGCAACCCGGCCACAAGTATTGCTTTTTTAAATGGAGTCTGGTGGGTTTAGCGCTTGCAACTTCAGAGCAGTAACATAATGAATAATTGAATGATCAGGCTGCATTTGTGTGGCACCCACAGTGCTCTGCGAAAGCCACAGTTTCCTCAACATGCCATATGGCCCAGTCCTAATCCGAGCCTCATGCTTCTCATAGCACAGAGTTTTACTTCTGTAATTAGATATGATCTTGGGCTACTGGTCACATTGACAAAAAATGTTTGTAAAAAATTGGGCTGGAGATGAATTTGAAACAAATTTTAGTCCAAGAAGATTTTTGGGATTTTCAAAGCTAAAGCCAGTGTGTCCCAAATTTTTTTTTTCAATTTAGCATGTGTCGTTTCAGGTGAAATTTGAAGACACTGTCAAATTAGATTTTTTTTTCTTTCAGCAGCGTGTTTCAAGGCTTCACACGGAATATTGATGATGGGGGCCATTGTTGAGCCTCCACAGCTCTCGCTCAGATCTAATATTCTAATGCCCAACTGCTCCGTAGCAGTAAACCTTTTCCTCTCACATGTCATGACCGTGGAGTGATCCCTTCCTGCCCTCCAGTCATCTTTTCATTGTCTCTCCGCCTCGATTGTTCCTCCATTTTTACAACTTTGCCACTGAATGGATAGGGTTATAGCTGTGCTCTTGGGGACTCTTCTCTCTCTTTCTTGTTTTCTCTTTCTCTTCTTCAGATTATTTCTCTGTCTATCTACAGCGCAACTGTGCTGCCGTGCTCTTTGTCGCTCTTTCTACATCTCTTCCACCCATCTCTTCCACCCATCTCTTTCCCTCTGTCTTGTACTCGCTGCTCACCCCCCCTTCCTCTCTTCCCAGTATTTCTTCCAGAAGGGGAGTGCCTTTCTAATTACTCCGACCCTTTTGTTGTAAACTTTAGTGTGGCCGCTCTGAGGGGGGTCTGTTGTCCCTGGATGGAGTAGCTTTTAGGGGCCATAATGGCTTTTACCTCTGTGTGTGTGTGTGTGTGTGTGTGTGTGTGTGTGTGTGTGTCACAGATTGATCAGATAGCACACAGACACTCTACTTGGCAGAGGCTCTCTATACAGGGCAGGCGTCCAGGGAACATGTGGACATGGAGGGGTGGGTGGGTGGGTGGGGGTTGAATTGAGTGAAGAGGAGAAAGGTGGTGGGGGGCAGGGCTGTCAGTGCTTATCTCCCCTGCCTGCCTCTCTTTCTCCGTCCCCCAGGGGTGGGTGAGGATGGCGATTGCGACGCTCGGTGTGTGTGTGTGTGTGTGTGTGTGTGTGTGTGTGTGTGTGTGTGTGTGTGTGTGTGTGTGTGTGTTCGTGTGTGTTCAGGGGAATGATATGTTGCTGTCCATGTCAAAAGTCACCTCACCCCACCCCCCAGGGGGCTTCCTCACAGCAATCCCCTGCGTGCCTCCGGAAGTTTTCTGAGTGCGGTGGTGCGTGCATATGTGGCATTGTTTGAAGTAAACTCTTGGTTTCTTCCTGTGTTTGAGAGATAACGACCCCTGGGCCATAAAACCACAGCAAGAATTATAAAAAAAAAAAAAAACAACAACACCCACAACAACAACAAAAAAACTTTTGCAGGCTGGCTCTAACAAGAGCAGACCCACAAAGAGTTGTGGCTTTTGCCACTTGTCTTTATTGTGTTTTAGGGCTCTTGAGCGCCCCTCTCTCAATCTCTGGGGTTTAGTCCAGAAAGACATCACTGATTCTCTAATACAATCAGCAGAACCACAGCTGCACCACCGTGATGGCTAATTGCATCATGGAGTCAGTGATAAAGTCTGGAGTGGCCTGCTGTTCCTTTCTGGGAAGATGAGGCACTTTTTGTGGCCTTTTAACTTTTTTTTTTTTTTTTTTTTTTTTTAAAGTTTGGTGGGAAAGCCCTTAATGGGTTTACAGTCAATATGCAGGTCTGTCGGGTTGGTAAACAGGAACGGATGATCTGTCTTTGGAGTATAGCTTGTCAAATGATCTGTTTATGTAATCTTGACTATTATATGTGATCTGGTTAATGTTAAAATTGAAATAATAGTGTAAATGTATCGTGTTAAAGTGAACGTACAGCGTTAGGGGAATACAACTACACATTACAAGCACGTGTGTCACAAAGTGTTCAGCTATAATGGGAAAAAAAGGATTCTACGAGTTCTTCTCAATTGTTTAAGCCAGTGGCCGTCTGTCTTTTTGGCTTTGAACAACTCAATGTATACTTGAGCTATGGATTTGAGAATTTCACATTGTGTCTTTAAAAACATTAGTCAGTGATAGAGGAAGTATTCAGATTGTTTACTTAAGTAAAAGTAGAAATATCACACTGTACACACACTATGATGTGTAACATTATTGGAGTTATTTTGGTCAATATTGAAATCACGATAATTTAAAACGATTACTCGTTGGAAAGATATTGCAATTATTGAACTTAAAAAAAACAGTGGAAAAAGTTAAATGAATCAACAGTAAAAAAAAACACAACTGTGAAATTTGCCTTAATACTTTTCCTATTTAAACTTTATTTTTTCATTCAGAACACAAGAAAAAATAAGAGTTTACTTGCAAAACGTAATGAGCTAAATAATTGTTTTTCTCGATAATTCTGTTTTTGTGATCATTGGGAGCTGAAGTCATAATCACGATTACATTTCGATTAATTGCCCTAACAAGTATCAAAAGTTAAAGTACTCTTGTGCAGATAAGGGCCCTTTGTGAGTGTTGCTGGATTATTATTACTGATGCAATATTGTGTAAGCAGCACTTTACTGTTAGCTAGTTGAGGTGGAGCTAATTTGAAACCACTTTATATACTGTTGGGCACTATAATCTTTAACAATGTGGTTGAACAATATGTTATAAACTCATACCTTTATGTAAAATATTCATTTGTGAAGTAACTACTAACAATAAGTGTAAGATAAATGTCGTGGAATGTCTGTAGTAGAGCAGAAGTATAACCTGTACCTCAAATTTGTACTGAGGTGTGTGGCTGGGTTGGAACAGTGGGTAGAGCAGGCGCACATATGTTTAGAGGTTTATGCCTCGAACGCAGAGGTCCAGGGTTTGACTCCAACCTGTGATGATTTCCTGCATGTCTTCCCCCTCTTTCTCTCTCCCCTTTCTCACCTGTCCTGTCCATTAAAGGCAGAAAAGCCCCCCAAAAAAATAATCTTAAAAAAAAAAGTTACAGTACATTAGTAAATGCACTTGGTTTTAGGGCTGTTAGATTATGGAAAAAAATAATCATAATCACAATTATTTTGGTCAAAATTGACATTGCGACTATTTAACACGATTACTCGTTGACTTTTGGAAGGATGTTACACTTAAAAAACAGTTAAACAAATCAACAGTGAAAACACCTTAAAGGTCCCATCACATGCTGCTCTTTGGATGCTTTTATACAGGCCTTAGTGGTCCCCTAATACTGTATCTGAAGTCTCTTTTATATAGGCCTTAGTGGTCCCCTAATACTGTATCTGAAGTCTCTATTATATAGACCTTAGTGGTCCCCTAATACTGTATCTAAAGTCTCTTTTATATAGGCCTTAGTTGTCCCCTAATACTGTATCTGAAGTCTCTATTATATAGACCTTAGTGGTCCCCTAATACTGTATCTAAAGTCTCTTTTATATAGGCCTTAGTTGTCCCCTAATACTGTATCTGAAGTCTCTTTTATATAGACCTTAGTTGTCCCCTAATACTGTATCTAAAGTCTCTTTTATATAGACCTTAGTGGTCCCCTAATACTGTATCTGAAGTCTCTTTTATATAGACCTTAGTGGTCCTCTAATACTGTATCTGAAGTCTCTTTTATATAGACCTTAGTGGTCCCCTAATACTGTATCTAAAGTCTCTTTTATATAGACCTTAGTGGTCCCCTAATACTGTATCTGAAGTCTCTTTTATATAGACCTTAGTGGTCCCCTAATACTGTATCTGAAGTCTCTTTTATATAGACCTTAGTGGTCCCCTAATACTGTATCTGAAGTCTCTTTTATATAGACCTTAGTGTTCCCCTAATACTGTATCTAAAGTCTCTTTTATATAGACCTTAGTGGTCCCCTAATACTGTATCTGAAGTCTATTTTATATAGACCTTAGTGGTCCCCTAATACTGTATCTAAAGTCTCTTTCCCGAAATTCAGCCTTGGTGCAGAATTACAGCCACTAGAGCCAGACCCACAATGAGCTTTCCTTAGGATGTGCCATTTCTGTGTCTGTAGCTATTGAGGAGGAGAGAGGGGGGGCAAGGTGGAGAGTGGGGGTGTGGCCTTGACCAAGCCATGATGTCTCTCTCTCATGGGCAAGATTCCAGATCGGCCCATCTGAGCTTTCATTTTCTCAAAGGCAGAGCAGGATACCCAGGGCTCGGTTTACATATCACCATTTCTAGCCACTGGGGGACCATAGGCAGGCTGGGGGAACTCATATTAATGTTAAAAAACCTCATAAAGTGAAATTTTCATGCCATGGGACCTTTAAACTGTGAAATTTCACCTTAACACTTTTCCCGTTTCAACTTTTTGAGTTTCCTTTCAGGGCACAAGACAAAATAAGAGTTTACCTGCAAAATGTAACGTGCAAAATAATCGTTTTTCTCGATTGCATCGTTTTTGTGATCGTTAGGAGCCAAATTCACAATCAAAGTGCGATTAATTGCCCCGCCCTACTCACTGGGTGAAGCCACATTCAAACTATACTGGACTACTAGTAAACACAGCTGAGGACAATTGATAGCTGGGTTTCTGACTTAGATGAGAATGTGGAGGTGAATTCATTAATTTGATTCTTTTGTTTAGTTTTGTCCTCTTCTGAAATGAATAAGCGAAAGAGTAGTTGTAGTTGTGACGAGGAGGGGGGAAGAGCCTCTCACTGAACCTTGACAGTTGGGGTTGAGTGTCGTCGGAGACAGTGATATTCTACCCTGAGACAGTTTTTCCTCCGAGCAACTGGAGGCTAACGGGGCAGCATCCAGTCAGCAGATGTATTGATTTGGTCAGGAGGGACAGGATCCCTCGAAGCACTGGAAAAAAAAAGGAGAAGCTCTCAAAGAGCGGGGGTGGGAGGGGGGAGAAGGGCCAATCGAACAGGGTTTAATGTGAAATTCATCTTTATGAATTATGAATTGAATTCAGATGTGGGGGAAAAAAGTAATTTACATAACCCCTCTGACCAGTGTTACATGTTTTATGTGAGCTCTGGTGCTCGCTCTCTCTCACTCTCTCTCTCTCTCTTTCTGTCTCTCTCTCTCGCTCTAACCCTACTAATTTTTAATGGTGTACTTTTTAACCTCAAGGGCAAGTAATTCAGATAGTATTTTAGACTTTTAAAATTTTTTTTTGTCCTTTTTAATGTTAAATAATATTCCTTTAACATTGGGATAGATTTTTTTATATTGCGACACCGGGGCATTTATTTTCATAATTTTATATATTCTTTTATTTATTTTAATTATTTATTTTGTAATCTCTCCAGGAGGGAGGCCAGGGCAGGTGTGGAGGTGACCTTTCATTTAAAGTTGTATTCTCCCGCTGTCCGTCCTGTCCAGTGGTTCTTTTAACCTGCTTTTAATATCTGGCTTTCTTTTGAACAGCTTTTATATAACCAAACTTGGTTTTTTTAAGGAGGTTTTTAAGTGTTTTATTCACACCAGTGGTCCCCTTGTGCCCGTGCCCATCGCAGCGCCCATCCCGGGCGTTGCGTTTTAACCCAAACCTAACCCCTCTCTCTCTCTCTCTCTCTCTCTCTCTCTCTCTCTCTCTTCAGCTCATTTTACAACAGAAATCATTTTTCAAGCATTCGTTTACTGTACATTGCTCTCCCTATGCGTACGAAATCAATACAAACAAAGTGTGGACAGTATAATATAGAAATATGCTGCGTGTCCCCCCCTCCCCTTTCATGTCTTCAGCTGTCCTATCAAAATAAAGGCCAAAAATGCCAAAAAAAATTATCTTAAAAAAAAATATGTTTGTCACATGTATGATTGATATATAGGACTACACTTATAAATAAATATGTACTATGTATGAAATATGCTCTTAATGATGTATGTAGGTTGTTATATATATACATATATAGCCCTGTTGAATCATGCAATTTGGCAGGGGGAAGTAAAGTCCTCCCTTTGGGCAGTATTTATGTCAGCGCGTGTAAGGGTATTTTCAGACACACAAAAAAAGGTGCATTAAATTTCAAACGGGATTGTAGAGTGGGGCTGAAAAGGAGAAGAAGCAAATCTGCGGAGGGCTTCACTCCACTCTCCACCTCCCCCCTTCCTTCCTTCCTCTCTCCATCTCTTCTCTCACTCTCTCTTTCTCTCTTGTCAACCTTTTCAAAAAGCATCTATATTCTCACACCGGGCTGTAGGGGCATGTTGTCATGTTGCTATGCTACCTGAATGTCAAGCAGAATGTCAGAGTAATGGCAGAGTGTGAATGTACAATAAACATGTAGCTTCTTCTGACCGGAGAGCCTGCCAGAGAAAATAAAAAAGTAAATGGAAGCAAAAAAGGCCATACTAATTAGATGTTTTTATTTTTATATATATATATATATATATATATATAAGCAACTGAATACCTAATTGTGACTGATCTGAATCTGATCTAACTACCACTGAATTTATAACATTGGAATATTTTACTTTCTTTATACTTGACTTATCATCTAACCATCTTAATTTATGTGGGTTTTTCAAGTTTTGTTTTTTTCAAGTGGTGTATTAAAAAAATAATGTTCACAAATACAGGAAATTCCAGTGACGGAGGTTTCCATTCACTCATTTGATCTTTTCTTTCTTTGATATTGTGACTGACTAGGATGTAACCTGGTAGGAGAGAGAGGTTGGTCCATTATTCTTGGTAGCCCAAATTTTTTTATCTTTAAATTTAGTGTCTGAATGTAACAAATCTAGTTTAATGCAACCAAATTTACTTTTTTGCCTGATCAGAACTTCTATTAATGGGAATTTGAGCAACTCGAATAAAGTTGTTTTATGTTGGACACTTACTTATAACTTGATATCAAGTTTTTGAAGTTGCAACATTTGTACGAAGTTGTACAACTTCAAATTTCAAATACAGGCATTCCAACCACATAAACGGATTTCAATGTAAAAATAAACTCACTGTCCACTTTATTAGGAGCACCTGTACAGTCTAATGCAATTCTATACAACTGTTGTGCCATAAAGTTTACTTTAACAATGCCTATAATGTTCCGTTTTTCCTGACATTCAATTCCAACAAAAACTGAACATTATAAACTTCTTAAGCCGCCTACAGATGATCCGCGATAAAACCGCTCTGCGCTGGCCGTTCCATTTTTCTCCCTATGGGGAGAGCGGTGGCAACTAGGCTCAGAATTGCCGCTGAGCGCTGCGCTTAAAAAGTTTAAATCATTTCAACTTTAACCTCGTTGCCACCGACCTTTTAAAGGAACACGCCGACTTATTGGGACTTTAGCTTATTCACCGTATCCCCCAGAGTTAGATAAGTCCATACATACCCTTCTCATCTCTGTGTGTGTGTCCTAACTCTGTCTGACACACCCACCGCTAGCCTAGCTTAGCTCAGATCCTGGAGGTAACCGGCTCCATCTAGCCTACTGCTCCCAATAAGTGACAAAATAACGCCAACATTTTCCTATTTACATGTTGTGATTTGTATAGTCACAGCGTGTACACATAACAAGGTCACATGAGACACAGCCATCTTCTAATACTGGGAACTATATTCTCAGAAAGGCGAATCACTGCTTCTTCTGCTACTTGGGCGAAGTGATTTGCTCGCAGTATCTGAGAAACCCCGTGGTGAGGAGCAGAGAGTTTGCCTGGAGTTCGCTCAGTTGCTCGTGCATCATGTGTAGGCGGCTTTAATTTAATTTTTATTTGATCAGATAGTGATAGTAGATAGAAAGGGGAGGGGGTAGAGAGGGGATGACATGCAGCAAGGGGCCACAGATCGGATTCAAACCCAGGCCGCTGGCAAGGACTCAGCCTACATGAGGCGCAAACTCTACCAGGTGTAGGGCTGCACGATAAGAGGGAAATATGCGATATGCGATAACGTTGTTGAATATCGGAATAGCGATATTACTTGCATTAAATAAACTGATATTAAAGTGTACTCAGTTGTGCATTTCTGCTGCTTTCAGTATTCTGCTAAAATACAACAAAATGCTTGTTGAATTTAAAGCAAACAAAAGGAAATCATTTCCAACATTCTTTTATTGAACAAATTGAACATTGAATTGAATATAAAAGGCACCCCCCCAAAAAGTTTCATTTTAAAGAGCAGTTTTCTGCTGATATTTTTTTTCTACTAACAAAAAAAGAGTCATTCACGATATGTATGTTGCGCAAGTTGATGTTGCGATGATGATAAAAAAATGGATACAGTGCCTTGCTCAAGAGCACCTTGGCAGTGCCCAGGAGGTGAACTGGCATCTCTCCAGCTATCAATCCACACTTTGTACTTTGGTCCGTACGGGGACTTGAACCAACAACCCTCCGGTTTACATTTGTTTGATTAGATTTTTTTATTTATATTGAAAAGTCAACAGTATGTTTTTTTTTTTTTTTTTTTATAATAAAAGATAAAACACAAACAAACAAATCAATCCGATTTCACCAAAGAACAAAAAAAACATGAGTTTGAGAAGGAGCAGGCAGAAGCATAATGCTTATATAGTCCTGCCCCCTACTCCACAATATTGTATTGTTACAGAACCAAATGGATATGCATGTACAGCATTCAAAATGGGTGCAGTGCAATGGAAAGTGGTTAAATGTAAAAATGACATCTACAGCTTTCCATTAAAATACCGTAGAGATAATTTGATGGTGATGATGCTCATTAAGCTGACATTAATGCTGAAGACTATTACCAGAGCTGTTATTTATGTCTTTGATTCAATTCTCTTCCAGTCCAGTGTGCTCCTTGCCATACAAGCCTACACAGCTCCTTTAAAATTACCCACATTTCATTTGGATTAATTGAAAAATGACCATAACCCGCAGCCATTACTGTTATTGCAGTTTGGTGAAATGGCCCTCAGAGAGATTTGGGGATTGAAACCTCTCCTAAGCCCAACGTCGCACCACCCCTCTTCCACTTTCACCCCTCTCCCCCCTAAAGGCTGATTAATGGTTGTACGTAGGCTCTACGCAGAGCCTAAGGCGTAGCCTACGTAAGTGGTCTATGCCGTTTTGAGGATTTCTACTTGTGTGCTGGTTTGTCTGCGTCTAGCGCAGGGGGGGTTCTCAAACGTATCACTCGAAGGCCGCGTCTGAATTTCTTTTCCAGAACGATTGGCAATTACAAAATAGCATTTAATCAACTCACTTTGAACTTTCAAGCAACATACATTCAAGTTGAGATCTCGGTTTTCCTGCTCACCCTTTGGGCCCATTTGGGTACCGTTACTAGGAAGTTGGTACCCAACGGTACCTTTTTTCGAGCTCCATGTAGTAAAAGTACGTTTTTTTTTATTGTTCCTTGTATATTTAACATCATAAAAATGTATTGATTAATAGAAAATGTATTACAAAACAGAAAACGTTACACTTAAGAACGTATTGTATTAATTACACGGGGTACGGGCTGGGTCCGGATTGACTCGCCGTGTGGTCCGGATGCGGACCTTGGTCCGGACTTTGAGGAGCCCTGTTGTATGTTTTTCAGAGAATATCAGCCAGGCATGTGTGTGTGTGGAGGGAGTGTGTGGTAGAGCGAGGGAGAGAGTGACGAGGATTAGCTTCGGAGCAAGTACCGACTCCGGAGGCGGAGAAACAACCCCTGTGCTTTCTGACCATTGTCGGAATGCTATAGCAGTTCAAGTTAACCCCTTCCTGGATTTCATGTTGTCCACGGAAAAGGAGAACCCAGAAATGAGTAGAGGGAAATGTGACATTAGCCACAGCCAACAACAAATCACAGATTTTGTGGTCTGGGTCGCCCCGACATGTAGTTCATTTTTGGTGAGGTGCATATCAGGCTACCGGCATAGGGTCCGTGTCATTCAATGTAGAACCATAAATCAGGCTTACCCCTCTCTCAACCTCCCCCACATCTTCCTTCAGCCTCCATCACTGACCAGAGCAGAAGTGTAGATAACAGACAGGGGTTAGAAAGATGTAGAAATGTAGTACACGAACAGCAACATGACAAGATGGCTCGAAAGTGTTTACCAGTGGAGATACAGACTGATGGAGATAGGGAAGGGTTGGGTTGATGGAGAGAAGGATTGACAGTTAAAATGACAGAGTAGTAGATGGAGGAGTTATTGGTGTGGGGGGTGGAATGTGGAGTCAGTGATGGAGTGGTGAGATGAGATGGCTGCTGTTGATTTCTGTCAGCGTCTGGAGCGCCGCTGGTGGCCGACATTTGCAAAGAGAGGGGGGGTGGAAACACATGTCATATGGCGACTATAGGCTTCTTCCCAAACACAACATTTATAGAAAGACAGATTTATGACACCATTGTGGCGTTGATGGCCTATTTTGTCATACGTACCTGGAGGAACCGGTATGACTTGGATCATCATGATCTACTACTCTTGAGGAGTTTCCTAAATCCCCAAAGCAAAGTGTAGAAACCTGCAAAATGGATTCATGACACTATTTTTCACACCCATGCTTCCTGGAGTTACATAAGCACATACAGCGCTACGCGGCACTATAGACTCCTGCATCTGTGTTAAATTGGACGGCTAGAGGAGTGGATTGAAAACTGATTCTGCTGTGTGTCTGTAACATCTCCCTCTTATCTCAGACTAATTATCAACTCCTATTTCACTTCATGGACAAAATTAGAAATTTGTTTTTCGATCTTGTCTCGGCCCATCACAGTGTTGTGTTCTTTTGGGTGTTTTTCTGTACCATCAAGGATCCCAATCTCATTTTCTGCTCTGAATTATTGTCTAATGAATGTAAGGTTTTGGATTTGGAGACAGGCAGACTAGCTAATGGGTTTGTTAGTTTGTTGAGTAGCATGCCACACTCATTATTGCTTTCAGTGCTGTGATTAACTTGATTTGCAGGGCAAATCCATCAGAGGGAAGATGATGTGCTCACATATAGAAATCCACGCATGCCCTTAATGTAATAATCCGATTTAATAAGTTATTAATACAGTTTGGTGCTCAGTTGGAAGTAGAAAAGTGGACGGCTGAAAACACTATGGCAACTGATGATCATGTTGTGATTGATTTAATTTCATTTAGTAAGGGAACATGATGTTACGACAGTGACTAACAGGATGCGAAAGTCACTCAGGGGCACCTCTGGTAAAAGACATAGTTACATTATTGCCTCACTCCTCCTTTTTAAAAGCCCCCATACGATTTCCCATTATTTTTTAAAAGATTATTTTTACGGCATTTCTGCTTTACTAGGCTGCTTATAAATGAGGAAGACATGAAATGATGAAGAAAGAATGATTTTGCACAGGATTCCAGCTCACATAGCCTACTGGCCCTCAAGGACAATCGCATACTGCATCATTATTTTACAGTAGGACACTATTTTTTTTTCCAGAGTGCTGAAAGTGAGAGTGACGCATAACAAAACCTCTTGAGAGTCCTTTACTGTAAAGCATGCATCCATAGTAAGTATATTCTGGCATGGTGCTTTTTATGGGAGAAACATCTGAAATAAGGAAGATGTGAGTAAAAGAGAGGATGAAGTCACTGAAGAATGTACTGCCGAGAAAGCGATAGCACAGTGTGACAGTCACATGTGTTAGTCAGTGTCTTGTCGGGAAAAGACAGTGATGCTACTGTAACCGTCCCACTGTCAGTGACCACAATGGAGGCAAGCATCGCAGTGACAGCTAGCTGCCGAGATGAAACGACGATGTGGGTTTTCACTCATCTCTTTCATCTTCAGATATATGTCTGAGGGAGGTCCCCAAATGTCTCCTTAATGGTGTCACCGTGGCGATTATCAAGCGTCCCTGCTTCTTCTTCAAGCTCGAGGCTGTCACTAGAAATGTCAGAAGCTTCCCGTGTTACTAGTCATCAGGAGAGTTACGGCAGAGAGGACAGCTGTAGAGTGCTGTCTTTAAGGTTAGCCATCTGGACACCGAGTCACCGTGCCTGCTCATGCATTAATGTGTGTGTGTGTGTGTGTGTGTGTCTTACCAGCATAACCAGATGAGATCAACTGACAGATGAGCGTCATTCACATGTCAAATACAGTACGCCTAAACTTCCCGCATCTGGATTGTCCATTTGAAAATGTAACTTTACTGTATCTAAGTCTTGTTCATCTACACAAGGGATCCTTAAACATTTTCAGCTGGGAAAGCCAAAGAAAAATAACATCTCTTGGTTTTCACCCTGGGCATTTAAGTTTCTTCCACTGAGTTCTCTTGCCTTGTTTAGCCTGCCAGAAATTCACTGTGACGCATTTTTGGGTCCAAACATTTCTGATATTTCCCCAAAGACCGTGGTTTCTACTATTTTATTAGGAAAGACTAGTAATACATATAGAGGATAGATTGTATAAAACATTAAGATATAGAGACTACTCTGACAGTTTTTTACCTCAAAAAGAGATGACTACATGTAAACTCGGTTGGGCTCCATTGAATTAGTGAACAAAGCACATGGCACATACTACCACTATGTACTAGAAACACAGCCAACGCGGCAACAGCGTGTGTGTGTGCGTGTGTGTGTGTGTGCTGAGTTACCTGCAGCGAACGGAGCAATTTATGACGCCTAGACGTGCTGATAAATAACATCTCCTGTTGGCCACTCAACTCAGCCCCTACAGCCTGAACACCTGCCTGTCCGGAAGTACATGAAGGTCACAGGGAGCGTGTGTGCGTACTGTGCGTACAGTATCTTCCATGTAAGGATTTGGTTGTGATTCAGAAACGCACGCACACACACACACACACACACACACACACACACACACACACACAAACGAACAAACACACAAACACTCCCTAAACATGGAAGTTTCATGGATAATGTCTGGAGCGTGTCTTCTCACCTGTCACCTCTCATTAGACTGCGGCACGGCGACTGACCTTGTTCGTCTTTCCTTGAGCCGCTGTGCTGAGCGATGCTGTGTGTGTGTGTGTGTGTGTGTGTGTGTGTGTGTGTTCATTCAGGGGCCGGGGCCGCCTCACCTTAATGATGTGGCTGTGAAATCGGGCCAGAGCCCAGCGCCGTCTCTCATTACGCCTCTCCAAATTCATTTGCTACGTCGGTTCTGCCTGCTCATGCATGCGCCGCACGCTACTCTGCCCATGTGGCTTTACTTGTACCTGCTGTTAGTCTACATCTAATACATAAGCCAAAATGGTTAATCTGACACAGGAGGAACAGGAAATACTCATGTTAAATCACAATTGGATCTAATAACATTGAGCGTTATTTAAATCTGAAAGATTTTTTGTGTATGTATATTACTTGAACATAGATATTTGGACACCAAAGGCATTGCTTTGGGTATGCACGGTAGGGATACAAATGTAAAGGCCCTAGTGAATTGACCCATTACATACTGTACTGTAGGGTTAACACAGAGTTTCCAGGTCTATTCTATTCTATAAAGACTAACTCTTTGAACCAGACTATTGACCAGTGTGTTAATTAGTGAGCTATAGAGGTGCTGGTAGATGGATTTTGTAGCTTTGGTAGTTGTTTTCACCCAGTGGCGGAAGAAGTATTCAGATCCTTTACTTAAAGGTCCCATGGCATGAAAATGTCACTTTATGAGGTTGTTTAACATTAATATGAGTTCCCCCAGCCTGCCTATGGTCCCCCAGTGGCTAGAAATGGCGAAGGATGTAAACCGAGCCCTGGGTATCCTGCTTTGCCTTTGAGAAAATGAAAGCTCAGATGGGCCGATCTGGAATCTTCCCTTTATGACGTCATAAGGGGAAAGGTTACCTCCCCTTTCTCTGCTTTGCCCGCCGCCCACAGCTGCCCAGAGAATTTGGCCCACCCATGAGGAAATAGAGCTACAACTATGGCCGCAAGATGGTCAAGGCCACACCCCCACTCTCCACCTTGCCCCCCCTCTCTCCTCCTCAATAGCTACAAACACAGAAATGGCACATCCTAAGGAAAGATCATTGTGGGACTGGCTCTAGTGGCTGTAATTCTGCACCAAGGTTGAATTTCGGGAAAGAGACTTTAGATACAGTATTAGGGGACCACTAAGGTCTATATAAAAGAGACTTCAGATACAGTATTAGGGGACCACTAAGGTCTATATAAAAGAGACTTCAGATACAGTATTAGGGGACCACTAAGGTCTATATAAAAGAGACTTCAGATACAGTATTAGGGGACCACTAAGGTCTATATAAAAGAGACTTCAGATACAGTATTAGGGGACCACTAAGGTCTATATAAAAGAGACTTCAGAGACAGTATTAGGGGACCACTAAGGCCTATATAAAATAGACTTAAGATACAGTATTAGGGGACCACTAAGGCCTATATAAAAGAGACTTCAGATACAGTATTAGGGGACCACTAAGGTCTATATAAAAGAGACTTAAGATACAGTATTAGGGGACCACTAAGGTCTATATAAAAGCAACCAAAAAGCAGCATGTCATGGGACCTTTAAGTAAAAGTACTAATACAACACTGTAAAAAAATACTCTGTTACAAGTAAATGTCCTGCATTGACAATGTTACTTAAGTAAAAGTATGTAAGTATCATCACGATCAGGAAAATGTACTTAAAGTATTTAAAGTAAAAGTACTCAATGCAGAAAAATCCTCACATTTTAGAAACTGGAAGCGATCCAAAACGTTCTGTCAATCAACTAAGGGTTTAATCATCTAATTATTTTATCATTTTCATATTTTATAATTGTGTTTTGTGTGCAAAAATCTCAATTTGTGAAAGCCCCTAAAATGTAGACATTTGGAAACACTGCTACCCCCGTTTTGCTTGGAAAACTCCAGGGTGTCTTTGTAGTCTGGACGGGCATTATCGGTTCGGTAGTCTTACAGTACACACCTTTCAGTAACCGTTCCACTTCGCCGTCAGTCCAAGCAAATAAATCCCTGGTCTTACTTTTCGCCATTGTTGTTTTTTCTTCAAATTATTGTCTGTATTTTCAACTTCTACATCCATGATTTTTTTTTTTAACCGCAGAGTAACGTCAGACAATCAGCTTCCTGTTTACACCTGCATGCACATGCCCAATGTATGCGAATGCTAATGTGATATGCATTGTCAGGCGTGTTGATATCGACGGGGATAAGTTCTGCTACTGGAGCCAAAACTCTTGTGTGGACGGAGATCGTTTTTGTCTCAAAATGTGAAAATGTAGCAGTGTGGATGTAGCCTTAGCTGACTGGTTGTAGCCTTCATTCTCCTCTGTCTTATATAAATTGGATCTAGCCCAAGCTGGCCTCAACAGTAAATGACAAAGGTGTAAAAATTGTAGCGTGGGGAGGGGGGGGGAGGGCGGAGGCAGTGTCCTTGTCCAGATGGGGGATGGGATTGACTGACATCCGCATCAGGCATCAGGCATCTCCCCTCATGACCTTGGCGTGGTGTTTTAGTACGGCATACAGCATGGAGTCTTTGGACAGCAAAGGAAACTGCTCTGTCCTCTCACTGCACAGACAGAGACGGCAGGAGTCTGGACTAATTCTCCACTTGGATCTGATATTCCAAAGCTGTCTGTAGTGTGCCAACAGTCACCTTTACTCTTTACAATAAGCCTGTATTAAACATGCAGCAGGAATCTGACGGGTGTATGGCTTATATACAGTGCACTGTGCAAATGTCATAGGTTCTCTCCCTCTACGTTGTATCTGATCCACGGCTATCATGTGCATGTGCGCGTGTGTGCGTGCGTGCATGCGTGTGTGTGTGTGTGTACGTTGCGTCTGCCATTGCAGCAAACAGATGGTATCATAATGACATCATTGCACACTGGGGTTATGTTCTCCAAAGCTCAGAACAGGAGGAAGATATTAGGAGGAGGCATCAGATGAGTGTTTGTCAATTAATCTGAAAGAGACACACGCACACTCACCAAAAAGAAAAAAAAACAGAGAGCTTTTTAGCTCATAACATTTAGCTTCAGTTTGCCCTGCTAAACGCCACCCTGCTTTCCACCTCGCCTGTTCAGCTGTTACGAATATCAGTGCTTCCAGTTAACTGGACTTGAAATGATCTGAATGCCCCCCCCCACACACACACACTCTCTTTCTCTGCCTCTCTCTCTGTCATGTTCTCCTTCATTTGTTAAGGGTGCCCTGAGCACCTGAGTTTCTTTTTAAGAGCATCTCTTTTCCCCTCCTTTTTCCTCTCCTTCCTCTGTTCTCAAGCTCTCTCATGTTACTGAGCTGGGAAAAAACCTGTCACCACACAACATTAGTATGCTCTTTTCATATCTGTGCCTCTTTCCTCTTCTTTTTTTTTCCTTCCTCTTTTTCCTCTCCTTTCCTCCCCCTCCTTCTCTTCCCCTACACACATAAAAATAGTTTATGCCTCTGACAAGAAAAATGCCTCTAATCCTGAGGTTTGTTGGAGAGCAAACAGACGCAATTGGCCACTTATTATTCTGTGTAGAATTTTCTATGTGGGGTGTTTGTGGTATCCATGGCAACAAAGTAGGGTGCACATATCCCCCCCCTGTCACCGAGCAGAATGGGAGGGGAGAGGATGAAAAGAGGCAATGCAATAACACACTTAGTGAAAATGCACGGGGCAAGCTATAACCTGTTAGTTCAGTAGAGGGTGTGCTGAAGTGTGTTTGTGTGTGTGTTTCAGTGTGTGTGTGTGTGTGTGTGTGTGTGTGTGTGTGTGTGTGTGTGTTTCAGTGTGTGTGTGTGTCCAGAATATGATGGTATTTGTGCACCTGCATATAGCTGGTTGCTGTCACACACACATTCAGATTTGCAATTCTCTGATTACATACTTATGTGTGTGTGTGTGTGCGTGCGTGTGTGTGTGTGTGTGTGTGTGTGTGTGTGTGTGTGTGTGTGTGTGATAGGTGGCGCTTGTGAGAGCTGGAAATGATTACAGAAAGAGTGCAAGAAGAAGAGACACAGGTGTACATTTAGTGTCTTAATGCATGTGTATGCACATATGGATCCAGGTGCCGTTCTAGCAGAGGCCTCTCTTCAGCTGGGTTTCGTGGCGTGTGTCCCAGGGAGATAATCTCCGCCGTAACGAGTCTTTCACATGTGCACCTTCTTTTCATTGGCCCACACAGGCCCTGCCACTCCAGCTAACACCATGGAAATCAATGCGAGCCAGTCGGAAGTGGTGTGAAGATTGAGCTGCTGTCAAATTACTTTGCATGCTGAAAACTAAAGTGAGCGGTAGGAGGTGCGCGGGACGGGAAATTGTGATGTTGCTGGGGAGGATTTGCATCGTGATTTCATGTATGTCAATATAGTATGCCACTTTTCTTTCTGTGTGTGTGTGTGTGTGTGTGTGTGTGTGTGTGTGTGTGTGTGTGTGTGTGGGGGTGGGGGTGTGTGTGTGTGTGTGTGGGTGGGTGGGTGGGTGGGTGGGTGCGTGTGCGCGCGCGCAGATGTGAACTCATTCAGATACATATTTAACTGACTTTTTTGTTCCAATTTCCTGCCGCTGTTCTGCGCTTGATTTTTCTCATTTCACTTCTTTGCCTCGTTCTCTTCTTTTTTTCTTCTCTTCACATCTCTTTTCTTCTCTTCCCTTCTTCCTTCTCATCCTCCTCTCCTCTTTTCTCTAACTTTCTTCCATTGTCTTCTTTTTTTCTCTTCTGTTCACTTCTTTTCACTACACTACACATGTTTTCTCTTTTCTGCTCTTTTGTTCTCTTGTCTTGCCTTCTTTTTTCCTCTTCATTTGGCTTGCCTTCTTCTTTTCTCTTCACTTCTCTTTCCTTGTCTTCTTTTCTATTCACTTCTCTTTTCTTCTTTTCTCTTCTCTTAACTTCTCTTCCCTTCTTCTCTTCTCTTCCCTTCTCCTCTTCTCTTCTCTTTGTGGTTGATTTGTTCATTTCCATTTGAACTCAACCGTCCCCTTTGTTTTTTAATCACAGAGATTTGCTGTCAAGGGGAATAAAACAAGCAACAAACAAATACAGTTATTAATTAATTAATACAGTCTATTGTCTTCTCTTCCTCTTAACCTGTCTTTTCGGCACGTGCTTGATCAATAAACTGGTGACTGTTGAAGGGTCGGACCCTGGGGTGAGAGGTCCCAGAGTTCAGAGGTCATGGGGTGTGTGTGTGAGTGCTGAGTGTCCGGGCCGTGACCCCGTCCTGCTGGACGCTGACCTGGACGCACTACCTTCATTTAAAGCGTCCGCACACACACACACACACACACACACACACACACACACACACACTGAGTCTGTGTCAAGGGTTGGACGGTGTGTGTGTGGGTTCACCTAATCTGAGATTATACTACTAAGTAGGAACGAGTCTCAATTTCTGTTGGAATCGTTGTCATACATTTGTTCTCAGTCCAAACAGATAATTCTATAGCAGTGTTGTTTCATTGTATGTGGAATACCATTAGCTGCTTTTTTTTTTTCATGTTCTTTGAGTTGTCACACTTCCATCAAAGCACTTTAAAAAAAACAAAAAAACACGGGACTTTCACCCAGGAGAGCCGGGATCGCGTCCCGTGTGTGCCGTTTATCAACCGTATTTTTTAATTCTTTTTTTAAGCCTTCCCCAATGTTTCTTTCCTAAACCCAACCATTTATTGTTTTCCTAAGCGTGTGACATTGGTCACCGTCGTGTTTTTTTTCGTGTTACTAAAGCCTTTGCCAATGTTCTTTTCCTAAACCCAACCTTTTTTTTTATTATTTATTTATTTTTTAACACGCGCGTTCTCGCAATAAGAAACCACGTCCACATCCGCTGTATACAGCGTAGACATACACATGGATAGCTCAAAATGCGTACAGACAACACGCCATTTGGCTTCAGGAAAGTGGCGTGTATGTTTACGCAAAGTCGTGATGCCATGTTGAACGTGACATTGCACATCCTAAGGAGCAATGAACAAATGGAATTTGTATTTAAAATGCATGTCCAATAAAGTGCATCAAGTTTCAGAATTTCATTTTCAAAAATAAGTGGCACTAAGGATAAACTATTCCTTGTTCTGGTTTGTTTTCCATACGCCTCATGCCAGAAGGGAATAGACTGAAGTCAGTGAGGAGAGGCTGGTTCTTTTTTTGATGGATGTTACTGTAATAACCTAATCTGTTCATTTTAGCAGCAAACCAGCAGCACGCACACTCAGAAAACCTATAGGTAAAGTTGGATCAAATATGAGCCCCATATCAGAGATCTGAGAGCTTTGGCTCCTTTCTGATCTCAGCGCTGCGATTGGAGAACACATCACATAGCCTTTGAATCTGGAGTGCGACATTGGGAAAAAAATCAGAAGACAGTGTCGTGTCGATGTTCCCAGGTGATTTCCCCAGCTGTGACTTTTATCCTGGAGCTGCGCAGCATGTTCCATTCTGTTTCCCGCTCTTCTCTTTTATCTGTAATCCTCTCAGCATTGTAATTGAAGATAAAATACAACTACGATGTCTGCATTGAGTGAATAGTAAATGTAATATTCAGCGCTGACTTTTTGAGTCAAGCGCTTTAGTCCACTGTCCGTGTCAGCACACTGTAACCTGAGGTGAATGCAAAAACCTTAAAGGATACATCTTGTGATATTCTATATTTTTATTAACACTGCTGTATCTTATTCCTCTGTGTCATAGAGCTCAATTATTTCCCACAAACTACTACTACTACTGTAAAAGAAAAATACATCAATTCAGTTCAATTTATTGTTATTTCAAGACACTTTACAGATAGAGTAGGTCTAAACCACACTCTATAGTTTACAAAGACCCAACAATTCCAATAATTCCTCCAAGAGCAAGCATTTAGTGCAACAGTGGTGAGGAAAATTTCCTTCCTTCCTCTTGGTAGGTGGTGTCTGACGCTGCCAGTTGGGGGTACAGTGAACAGTGGCAAATATAGTAACAATAAAGATACTGGAACTATGACTAGAAAGAGTAGTTGTAGTAGTTCATGGCGTAGCAGGGCACTGCAGGGCATAGCAGGGTGTAGCAGGGCACTGCAGGGTGTAGTGGGGCGTAGCAGGGTGCCGAGCAGGACCACGGCGACAGCTGAAACCATGATTTAGGTGCCACCCTAATCCAAGGAAAACTGCGGGGCGAGCAATCAATGATCGATCAATGAGCCACACTGTGAGCATGCTCCTTATTTACCATGAACACACACACACACACTGATTCAATCCCAAATAGTCCTTTTGCCCCAAATACTCACTATTGTGTATTAGTCCGCGGTCAAAAATAGTCCCCAGCTTTCCTCCTGATTGAGAAACATTTGTTAGAAACTACAGTGCCCAGCGGTTTTAGCAAATTACTAAGAATTTACAAAAGAAAATAAACGATGTACAGTATTTGTGACTTTTAACAATATTTTCCTTTATGAGAGCAGCTGAAGAGAGACAGGATATGGCGGAGAAAGGGATTGGATGCAGCAAAGGGCTTGGCTCAGATTCGAACCCTGGCCGGTGTGAAGGACTCAGCTTTATGGGGCGCACGCTCTACGGTGTGAGCTAGATCGGACCCACGTGTGTGACTTTTAACGTTTTAAATCTTAACTACGAATGGGCTTGGAGCAGAGTGCCACAGACACGGTGTTAACAAATTGTCAGTTTTGCTCTCTTCACCTAACACCCACGTATGTCCTTGAACTTTGTTACATCACTTGCACTGAGCTATCCCTTTCCTCTGTGGCAAGTACTGTATGAGAAGAATAACAAGAAACATCTTGCCTTATCTTCTAACACTAAACATTTCTTTTCTGTTTTTCACCCACAAATAATCACTACCTTTACCTCTTGACCTATGTCCAGAGGAGGAAAGAGTACACATTTCTTTTTAAGTAAAAATACTATTACTTTGATGAACTTTTACTTAAGTACAACTAAAATTACAAGTATAACAATTTACTCAGAGTAAAAGTTACTTTTTACTATGTTTTAACAGCAGGGGGGACATATACTTTTTATGTGTATACTTATTTAAAGCTATAGTGCATAGTTTCTGTTGTCCCAATGAGGAATTCTAAGTAATGACAACAAAACTGTCGCCCCCACCCCTCCTCCACGCAGTTGCTAGTAGCCAAGGAGGACACGAAGGATTAAAAAAACATGATGGACTCTTCAGAAGAGGTCACTATCTTCACTCGAGTTTCTGCGCGGGAAAGTCACCGGAGGACACAATCTTGTGAACATAGCCATACTGAGAAATCCAGAGAGAGTTGTGTGGAGCTGATAGTCTTAATTAGCTTTCTAGCAACTCATTTGGCAATGGATTGAACGTAATCGACGTTCATTAACATCAAAAAGCTATGCACTAAAGCTTTAATATCTTATTTATACTTATTTAATTAAATCGCAGTGTTGTGATTTGATAAGGGCACATATCGCGCTTTCAATTTTAGTTGTTGACTGGTATTTTGCCAAAGCAATGGCGCAAAACAACGTTAGAGACCTTTTTTTTATTTACTTTTTATTTTACTCGGTAACGGATGTGATTTCAAATGTAAAAAAGCACAATACCTCAAACAAAACGTACTTAATTCATTTTTTTTGTTTGTGATTTTAAAAACTACTTAAAAATGTACACGTATACAAAAAAAACTACTCAATTACAGCAACGTGAGTAATTGTAATTACTTTCCTCCTCTGCCCATACAATGCACAGCCAGCAGTGTTCACTGTAGCATTTAAAAAACCATAAACAGAAGCGGGTGTAAATATAACACAGGGCTCAAAGACAACAATGCAAACTCATTTTGACCCACCTGCAAACACTGCATCTGGTGACCTCGTACCCTTATTTTCACCCCCCCCCTCCTCAGCCCAAAGCCACCCACTGATTAAAGCTGTGAAGTTTCCTGCAACACAGGACAGGAATCAATAAGTGAATTAGACTCCACTTTCAGCTTCCTCTCCGGCCAGCCGGTCCCCAAAACAGCTGCCTGGGATAATGGGCCTGGACATGGGGGAACGTGGGCGTAAGTGGAGGAGGCTCGGAGACAAAAGAGGCTTTACGGTAGTGTGATATACTGCTGTGACACACTAGTACATCCCACAGTATGTGACACCACGGCACTGTAGTTCATACATGCTTTTTTTTTTTTTAAAGTAGGGAAAGATACTATGGAGACACGCTTACCAGACTCAGCCATGTGCTGAAAACCACTTTGCGTTGATGTGGTCATCATTTTTTTAATCTCTTTACTTTTGTTTATTGTGGTGACACATTTGTCGTAAAGCGCTTAATACTGCAGATCTTCCGAGGAATTGTTCATCAAGCAGCGTCATGTTCACTGTAGTCTACATACAACGTTCCACTTTTGGGATTCATCAGTTGCCGTCGGAAGTTCCGCTGGATGGCCCTCATTTTCGGGCGGATGTTCTTTACCTTCCTCTTTCTTTGTGTTGACATTCTAAACTCTGGTGGATTTGTGAGGACTATGGTTAACTGCTCCTCAGATCTCTGCAGGGTAAATCCAGACAGCTAGCTAGACTATCTGTCCAATCTGAGTTTTCTGTTGCACGACTAAAACAACCTTTGAATGTACACATATTCACCAAAACAAGTTCCTTCCCGAGACTATTTTGCAGAGGCACCGTCATCGTGTCCGGCAGCTTAGTGCCGCCAAGACAATTGTGATTGGTTTACAGGTCCTATGACATGCTGCTTTTTGGATGCTTTTATATAGACCTTAGTGCTCCCCTAATACTGTATCTGAAGTCTCTTTTATATAGACCTTAGTGGTCACCTAATACTGTATCTGAAGTCTCTTTTATATAGACCTTAGTGGTCCCCTAATACTGTATCTGAAGTCTCTTTTATATAGACCTTAGTGGTCCCCTAATACTGTATCTGAAGTCTCTTTTATATAGGCCTTAGTGGTCCCCTAATACTGTATCTGAAGTCTCTTTTATATAGACCTTAGTGGTCCCCTAATACTGTATCTGAAGTCTCTTTCCCGAAATTCAGTCTTGGTGCAGAATTACAGCCACTAGAGCCAGTCCCACAATGAGCTTTCCTTAGTGTGTGCCATTTATGTGTCTGTAGCTTTAAATGCTATTGAGGAGGAGAGAGGGGAGGCAAGATGGAGGGTGGGGGTGTGGCCTTGACCAACTGCCACTTTGCTCGTTTGCAAGCCATGATGTCTCTCTCTCTCTCATGGGTGGGCCAAATTCTCTGGGCGGGCAAAGCAGAGAAAACTCCTTAAGCTCCTTATGACCTCATAAGGACCAAGATTCCAGATTGGCCCATCTGAGCTTTAATTTTCTCAAAGGCAGAACAGGATACCGAGGGCTCGGTTTACACCTATCACCATTTCTAGCCACTGGACCATGGGCAGGCTGGGGGAACTCATATTAATATAAAAAAAACTCATAAAGTGACATTTCCATGCCATGGGACCTTTAAAGAAATGCCAACAAACCAGAGCACACTTTTCTCCCATCCCGGAATGCTGTGTAGACTAGCCAGACCCTTCTTCGCAGCGCCGTGGAGGAAGGTCTGGCAATGCGAGACTGTTTACTGTGACATCACAGACGTTTTGGCTTGTCACAGTAGGAACGGCGCAGGTGTTTCTGTACTAATAACATCAACAATGCCTCCATTTTTAATTCATGTGTCCCAGTAAGCCATGACAGTGAGCCAGCACACACAATACCAGGATCCTGAAACTAAATTATTTTAATATTTACACCTGTGCTTCTCCTACTGGTAACACACTTATGGTGTTTAAAAGAGTTCCTTAAAGTGTTCATCCAGGAGATTCTATACGATTCCCTGCTAAGTTTCAATATCTATGTCGCGTAATGATTAAATAAGATGATACTTGTCTAAAAACGGCGACTTCATTACCATGTCAGATGACTCACTCTGACATGTTAAATAAACAAAACTGAGAAAAAGAAAATGCAAATGATGCAAAACTAGTTTCTATTTTGAATTTTGTATATTAGAGATCTAGTGGGCATCCAGCTAGTTCCTTTGTCTTTCTACTTAATCTCACACTTTTGCACACATTTAAATATCAGGAAATTAAACATTTGTTGAGACAATGACTCGTCTCGACAGAGAGATCCTGAATCCTGCCTTTTCTCGGCCCCTCTCATATCGCCAGGAACACTCATTACTCATTACACTCGTGTGTTTGTGCTGGTGCCATGTTTCTCCCTCTGTTTGGCAACGGACTGGTTGTGTTTGTGCCACACTCTTAGCGGGGGTGTGATGTCATATCACAGTGCCATGTTCTGCCGCCACAACGGTGCATCTGCTGTTGATCTTGGTTTAACTACAGAACGCCACCACCATGGCAGGCCTGAATTAACGGGATCATCACCATCAGTAGTCATGGGAATAGTACATTCGCTTGTTACTGTCTCATATCTCATATGTGTCATATTTGAACTCAACAGTGTGGTTCTGGAAGTAAAAATCCCATTCATTTTATCCATAAGGATTTTTATAATTAGATATAATGTCTGAACCCTCTAAGGTAGACTGACCAGGAGCTACGAGGTTGTGAAATGAAAGTTTCTTCTCCTGTAGAAGCTAGACGTCCGTATGAAATCAACCTACATTACCCACAATCCTAAGCGACGTATCTGATTGATGGAACTTGCTTTCACTAGGGGTGGGAATCACCACAGGCCTCACGATACGATATCATCACAATATGATATTATTGCGATTTTAAACATATTGCAATATTCTGCGATATATTGCAATGTATTACCTTTTTTCCAACTTCCAATTTTTCCCAATTTCAAATTATGTTCCAAAAAGGAAACTTTGTCAACATCTGATTTTTAGATTGTTCATCTCACTTCAGTTGTATTGCTGCAAAATGGGATTGTCAAGCAGACAAACTGACCAACACATGTATAATAATAGATCCATACTTGACGACTGTTTATCGATACAGTATTGCCACGGAAAATATTGCGATACTATGCTGAATTGATTTTTCCCCCACTCCTAGCTGTTACCATGGAAATCTTTACAGAACCCGCGAACAGCTAGAGCGAGCTTCTACCATTGAAGTCTATGATGGTTTCTATACACAGTCTTGTTCCTTTGCCTTTTCGGCCATTTCGTTTTTGCTGAATCAAATGTTTTATGGTCACAACTTATCTCAGAGCTCATTTGCTTGTTCCCAGGCTTAGAACTCTTTTATATAAGCATTTTGTTTTACTGTACACTTTGAATTTCAGAGCGCAGCAGGCTATGGAGAATGCATAGCACACTTTCACTTCTCTTGTCTTTCATCCTGTCAGCTAATTCAGTCAATTCCTCATTCAGTTTCGACTTGACAGTGATGAGATATAAAAGCTTCAGTGGGGCTGACATTTTGCAACATGCGAACGGCTGATGATATTCTTGTGATCTCTCAAGCAACAAATACAAAACGCGAAGCGGAGGCTGGGAAGAATGTCGATCAGCCTGCAGCTAGTAAACAGGTTACTCTGCAGTGTGCTGAGTGTTATATGTATGCAATTATGTATGAAGACTAATTCTTGAAGGTGAACACTCAGTAGAAAATAATCTTACATCTCTCCCATATCAGACGTGTCACACTTCACTTTAAAGTGCCCATATTATGAAATAAATCACTTTTTCTGGGATTTGGGGTGTTCTTTTGTCTCTCTGGTGCTTCCATGTGCATACAAACTTGGGGAAAAAAAACATCCATGCTGTTTTGAGTGAGATACGGGTTTCTGAATGTGTCCTGCCTTCAGTCTCCGGGTGAGCTGGTCAAAATCGGCAGGGCCGCCTACGTCATCGGCCCAAACATTTTAATATTCCCACCCACCGCCGCCTCCCATCAGATCATACATACATGTGTTATTCCTTCGCGCTCCCAAATCACCCACAATCCTATGCGCTGGTTAAAAAACAACAATAATGGTGGACCTAAGCGGAGTTGGAGCGGCATCGCAATAATCATTTAAAATGTAAGTATCTTTAGTGTTTGCCGTACATTTGTTATCACCATTAATGTGTTATATCAATGTAAAGCTTAATGCTTTAATGATTATACAAATTGCTATAATCATTAGGTAGATACCCCTCGAGCTAACGTTAGGTTAACTGTACGGTAAAGTTTAATGTTCGGTGGCATTTTCATCTCTTTTTATAAGCCGTTACTGTACATGCCTAACATTGGCAGAGATTTAGAAATTGGTGTGTTTATCAGTTGTAGCTGCAGGGTGGGAGGTAAATCTGTTAAATGAAAGCTAAAATGTATGAGTAGTTTCCCATGTAAAAAGTATAACATTCCGTTATAGCATTCATAACGGTAAATATCTCTTTCTTGTGTTTGCTGTCTTTTAACAGGGACTAAGGAACAAACGGAGGCTGCACTAAATTTCACCAGAAGCGAGAGATGAGGAGGAGGAGAGGGAAAGCCAAAGACAAGCAGGGAGACAGAGGCCAAAGAGAGATGTTGAATATATTATTTGCTATATTAGAGATTGGCATTAAAAAAAATAAATGCATTAAATTAACTGGTTTGTCTGTGTCTTTTAGTTTTTCAAGCTGACAGCTTGATTCAGTCTAAAATAACATTAACTCAAACTAAACACTGGGAAAAGCAGGCTACAGCTAAATTAAGACTTTACAGTAATAACAATAAAGACAAGTATTGATTGATTGTATTTTAAATCAGCACAAGTAAAGTAGAACTGATGTAACAGCTGTTATATATTTTAACGGTTCTTTTCAGGTTTTATTTTGAGGGTCTTTTAACGTGATTACATGCTGTCTCAGCTAGCGCTTAGCCGAATTAGCTGTTAGCTAAACTAACGTTTTAAAGGAACGGCGTTTGGCTTTCCTCCGTGGCTCCACGGAGCTCCCAGCGGAGGTCTGCCGAGATCCGCCAAATGACACGAAACTACGCGTTTTGCGTCATTCCACCGAGCACCGTTCATTTAAACACACAAAGATGACACAAAGATAAAATCTGCAAAATTTGGCGCTAAAGCTTGCAGCAAATTAGCATCCTCAGTGGTTGTTCAAGTAGACATCAAGCTAGATAGCCCTAGTATTATAGTACAGAATGATAAGGGGAAATTAATATCGGGCTGTTATTTATTTCTTACATAACGCTGAACTTCCAGTGTTTACTATAGAATACATATTTACTTGACAACTCAAAGCTTAGAAATACTTTGTTGCAGGTGGTGCAGTGAATGTGTTCAATATAGTTTGCTAATAACTCTTGGCCCTAAAGGCCACACCTTAACGGAGGGCAGGGCCTTTAAAAACACTTTGATGAGCCACACTGTGACATTGGAAGACATGTTCCTTCATTACCATGAACACACACTGCAGTTATTTTTGTCTCAATCCCACACACACAGTCCCGCTGCCCCAAATACTCAGACGAGCACTAAATGTCTATCATTGCGCCGCGAAAAAAAAAGTCCCGAACAAATGAACTATTTCCTTCTATTTGAGCAACGTTTATAGCTACAGTGACCAGCTGTTTGAGGAAATTACTGAACCTTTTTAAAAGTGAAAATATATACAGTATTTGTCACCAGTCTTTTTTTATTTTTAAGATATAAGTCTTCAGTAAGAATCAATGTGCTTGGGCATGGTAGGTAAGTCAGAAAGTATATAGAGAGGAACTAGTTCATTGTTGACTATAGGAAAAATATATAATATTGACGGTGTAGTGCTATGACAGTAGTAGGATCACGGAAAGCTGTTTGAGAAAACCAGACTGATGTTTACTGTGTTCTCTTTCTAAATGACTCATCGTAGGGAGGCCACAGATCAATTCACAGAGGCATCTATAGTTTGTAATGTACACACACACACACATACACACACACACCTAATTTTCTTGTTAAACTGATTTCCTTCACAAAGCCCTGTTGTGCCCTGCGTGGTTGTATAAATGTTGGCAAGCATTATATGCTTGGTCTTTATGTGTTTGCTTTGGATGCGTGCACACACAAGATTGTGAAAACATGTCAATTTAGTGTGCTCTTAGTACGTAATTATTTCTCAATCATTCTCTCACATATCTGTATTTGTGCATGCTAGTACTGTATGTACATCTGTGTATGCTTTGTGTGTGAAAGCTGTTTCCAGTAACAAGAGCTCCGGGTGTGATATTATTTATTTGGAACTCCCAGGGGTGTGTCAGTTTGTGTGCGTGTGTTTGTTTATGTGCACATTATGTATAAGTGACGGTCTGCATCTGCAATTTGTATCTGTCCATGCAATTGAAATGCATGTGTGCCTGTTATCTCTAAGTCCCCCCCTCTGTGTTCTTGTGATGTGTGTGTGTTTGCATGAATGTGTATGACCTGTACTATATATGTTTTTGTGTTTATATATGCACTGAACTCTTCATGCACACGTGTTCTAAAGAGCTGTGTGTGCGTGCCTAGATCCATATCTGTGTTCTGCGTGGTTATTTATCTTGCCAGTCTTGTTGATGGTTCAGAGGAGGATCCAGTGCAGCTGGCTGTTTCTCTGTCAGATCTTCCACATGCAACCACCATCCCTATTAACACTTCCATTAATACTAGATCACAGATGGAAACCATCCTCTCACCCCGCAGATGCTTTTAGATTTTGATGAGCGTTTTTATTCAGCTCCCAGGGAGCGGAGAGCAGCAGAACAACTCGTTTTATTGATGGCAGAGAGAAAATCGGCTGCTGCTTTCTTTCCAGTATTCCTATTCTCACTTTTTCCTCCGCACATATGTTGCAGTTTGCAGCGACGCTTCACTTTAAAACCTGCTCAGGAGTAGAATAGGGTTGAAGAGAAAGAAAGAGGGCTGAAGAAAAGGAATATGATGATGATTGGGTTGACAATGAAGAAAAGCTGAGGGGGGTTAAGAAGGCGAAAACAAGTACATTTGTCTCGTTTGCACGCAGGCCTTTCAGCTCCTCAAAGTTTCAATCTTTCCAGTTGCGATCCCTATGCGCGTACTTGACAGACAAGAGACAAGCCGCATGGAATACCAAGTGGCTCTGCATGTTCATTTTAGCACACAACGTATAACTGCATCTATGCGCACGCACACACACACACAAAACACTTACGTGCAATCACGCACTTACACGCACATACATCCTGATTCCATTACCCAACTGCTTGTCACTCACAAACACACATATTAACATTCATGCTCACACATACCTTCCCTCTCAGATAATCATTTGAATGCACAAACATACATACATTCACACATAAACAGATGCAAATTCCCCTTCAATCTCGCAAAGGCATACAGATATCACAAACATAAACTATTCAAACATGAGAAAAAAGCATTCTTATAGATACACAGAAATGCACATATTTAAGGGACACACACACACACAGAGCTGCTGACGCGTTACTGTACTGGATGTTCAAACACATCCACACAAACAGAGACACACATTGTGCTAAATGATTTGTTTCCTCTTGCTCTCGGATGCTTATGAATAATACAAGAATCTCAGGGGAACTTTTTGCTTCACATAAATAAGAATTTAGATAGAAATTGCATTATTAATCTGTGGCTTCTGGCTTGGCTTTTCCTGTAAAGAATTCATACAGTGTTGCAAGTTTGCATTCTCGTATAAATGGAGACCTAAAGGGTCAACGCGTTATGAGGCAGTGGATCTCCGTGTTTGGGAGAGGAGCCAGAGGTGGGTTGCATTCACTCATTTTAGAGAAACTGGCCATTTCAGCTACAAAAAATGGTATGGTGTTAACTTCTTGCTTTGACACAAGCTGAGGGGTTTCTGGGTTACACGCAGTAGACTCGGGCTAAAATGCACCGCAATCCGCCCGTCAAGGCGTAAAACTGCCACTGTCTCCCATTTGTAATGAGAACCCATCGATAATTGAGCAAATGTATTTTTTAAACTGTAAAATGTCTTGGTCACAACTCTTCAAAAAAATAATTTTCTTTTATATACTGTAGTATCAGAGGCGATTTCTTTAAGACAGCAAGGGAAGCTCGGCTTCCCCTAAAATGTCAAAAAGATTAATGGTGAAATATGTACTATTGTGTTAACATTTTATTGACTAAAAATGCGTTAGAACACGTTCATCTCCAAGACAAGATTGTTCAGAATCAGCTACATTTAGCAGGTCTACTGACTCGATTTCCTTCTCATACATTCCTGTAGCGTCACAGTGCATTTCCCTGTTGAAGCCTGGTGTCCATGGACTTCAGTGGGGCTGCTTTGATCAGTTTTTCTCAGTGCTTCGAAACTAGACGGTCATTGGATAAATGCTATTCGAGCTCAGTCCCATCGCGGATTTTGCAAGTGTTATCGAAAGACAAACTGCTGCAACCTATTTCTTGGTATTTGCTTGGCGAAATTGCTAGCCAATTTTCATCCTTCATTTCATACAATTATACACCACATTCCTTGTTTGAGTTTAACCTTTAACCAGTTTAATTCAGATCAGGACTTGCAGGGTAACAGGGGAAAGCTGTGTGATTACTTGGCGTTCCTTAAAGACATGGAGTTGGACAGTGCAATGCCTCAGCTTTACAAACTGTACAACAATTGGAGCTACATCTGCAGGTGTAGAAAGGAGCTTCTCCTGTTTAAAGCGGCTCAAGTCCTACACCCGTAACACAATGGGCCAAGGCCGTTTAAGCAGCCTAGCTCTGCTGGCCGTTGAGAGGACACTGGTCAAGTCACTGTCAAAGACGCCTAGTTGGTACGACAGGGTCTCAGAGCATTTTCTTGAAAAGGAACGTAGGACAGAATTTACGTATAAATAAATGGATAATTTTTATGATGTAGGCCGAAAATTATCTTCCCCTCTTTGAAAGACCAGCAGCTGCCACTGTGTAGTATAGTTCAACCAAAGACATTACGGTTATATTATAAAACTGGTAGCTCAAATCAAGGGATCTGATTGGTCCATATACATAGCCATGATCTAATAACCATATACAACGGCTATGGCATCTAATTCCTTTATACAATAAGTATCACTTCACGTCTGAGAAAAAAAGAGACTAACGAACTGATGGCTGGTGCCCGGAGGGAAGCCGTTCATCTGCACACACTGCCATGACACAGAGCTGGTTTAAAATCAGGCAAAGTATCCCTTTAAGTGTACGCTATATTTAGAATATTTTCACTGCTTTACTTTGCTGTCAGACAGCCCTTTCTGACGGGGAACTGAAGCCGTTATCTATCGTCTCTTGAAACCCACCAGACTCCTTTGACAAAAACAGTACTTTTACCTTGCAGAAAACGGGAGTTGCTGGTCTAGTTAGTTTGTGTTAATCTCTGTCTGTGGTGAATCTGAACTAACCCTTTAGTGTTTGCAAAAAAAGTAGCCTATGCTAACTGCTAGCGTAGGCTGACATTACCTACGTTTCATAGCAACCGCCTCAGTATGTGCAGGCAGCCAGCCCAGGACGGCCTATTTTATTGTAAATCTATTTTATTTGGAATGTAACTGACTCTCATATTGCCTGACTTCAGTCTGTTATATGTTGTGACAGCCTTTAGCTGTGATATAATCACAACAATCCACATCCTGTCAAGAGCTATTGCTTAAAGCTATAGTGTGTAGTTTCTGTCACCCCCATGAGGAATTCAAAGTAATGACAACAAAACTGTCTGGGCGTCCACATGGTACAAGCCTTCCGTGATCTCTTTTAGGTTTACCGGTATGTTTAATTACAGGCAGCGTACATATAATGAAACAGCCATTTTAGCCACATTTTAGATTATTTGGATTTTTGACATACAATATGTAGTGCTCCCATTTGGTTTATTTTGTCATTTCAACACTAGTGGCTGTTACAAAGTGTATCATTGAGTGAGGTCAGTGGCTCAGTTCTGTTGCAAATCAGTGTGTTCAATTCTGTTTTATTCACCTCTTTTACGGGACCATTTTAGTTAATTTTCTTTCTTTCTTATTTCCCCACACGCTTTCCTTTACTGTGAATCCCATCTTTTGTTTCACTCTGAATGAGCTCTGATGAAGAGAGCCTTTCCTCGTCTTGCTCCTCTCCAGGTACAGCAAATGTCTGCATGGCCTTGGCCCTCAGGGGCTGCTATAAAGAACTTGTCAGAGAAGGAGACCATCTCCATTTATATGTCTCACGTGTGTGCTGCCACACTTTTACGACTGACAGTCCCATTCAACCATAAAACTACAGTATACTGCCTTCATATCAGTTGAAACACACATACTCAAACACACTGAAAGAGACGCATGCTGGGTACACATATCAACGTGGGACTTCCTATAGCTGCATCTGACATACAATGAATGTAATAAAGTTCACAACACCATGAAGAATGAAAAGGAGCAGCGGAAAAGCATTTTTCTTTCTTTGCTGCATGTTTTGAGCAATTTATACACTTTGAGTTTTTCACCTTCATTTTGATGCGTTTTTGGAAACAAAAGCCTGATTTTGAGGATACGTGACAAACAAGAGTGGTTATCTTTCAGCATGCCATTTTGGTACAAAAGCTGGAATTTAACACTAAAACAAATGCGAGATAAAACTTCATCTGTCTAACTTAGATGGCTGAAGTCTCATATAACAGACTGATCTCATTAAGTGGCGTATGTATGACACGCCAATTCTTATGCCATTTTGTCACGTCCTGCATGTGGCGTTTATCAACCGTTTTTATTATTATGTTTTTTTAAATAAAGCCTTCCCTCAATGTTCTTTTCCTAAACTCAACCGTTTGTTTTCCTAAGCATGTGACGTTGGTCACCGTCGTGTTTTTTATGTTTTTTGTCGTTTTTTTGTGTTACTAAAGCCTTTCCCAATGTTCTTTTCCTAAACCCAACCATTTTCTTTTTTCTTTTTTTTTACACACGTTCTCGCGATAGCACAGCACGTTCTCGCAATACATGTTATATAATTTTACATCCGCTGTATACAGCATAGACATACACGTGGATAGCTCAAAATGCGCCATTCAATATATGAGATTTTGACTATTGATCTTTTTTTTTCTTATTAAACCTTTATTTAAACGTACAATATGTAACTTTCTGCCGCTAGGGGTCTCTCAACCAAAACAATGGACGGTAAAACTGGACTTTTGACAACGTTGTGAAGTTGCGTGGAATTATGGGAGTTTTTAGTGTTAAACACCCTCGCTGCCGGTTAGAATCAGAATGCATCAGTTCACGGACGAGTTTACCCATTCAAGTTTATTCACGTTACGTTTATTCATGTTATTGTAATAAAATAGCTGCAGTTTCCCCAACATAATGACGTTTTTCTTGATTAGATTTTTATTTGTAGCTGACCAGTTAGCTAGTGAGCCAGCAAGCTAACAGTAGCCAGCAGCTAAAACACAAAATATTTCACATATCAATGTCACCTTTTGGATGGTTTCAACACCGGGGCAGACGGGGTTTGTTGTAACGCTAGCTAGCTACTAAACGAGGCTGAGAGACGGGTGTGGGTGGGGATTGTCGGGGAAATCTCCGCGACGGCGATCCAGGACGTTTGATGCCTGTTGTGCAGCAGCAGAACATCTCCCAGCTGCCCGGAATTATCTCCCCTTCACTTTTCAGTAATCTTAACTTTTTGTTTTGGTGCTTAACCCACCTTTTGTCGGGTTAATTTAGCTAACCGTAAAGACAGCTAAGCGCGAAGGGGGGGATAAATTCGGCACATAGCTACACCGGTAGCGCTACGGAGATGTAGCTAGCTACCGCTATGGATGTTGCCACTGTTGTGACTCGGTGCTGGGTCTGATATAGTCTGTTTCCCGACGTTTAATTAAACTGCCGTTAGCGTCGTAAACACCAGGCACTGGAGATAAGTTCTGGCCGGGGGTTGCTGTGATGAAAGTAGCTGGCTGATAGCTGACTGGGGGCTAACGGTAACTAGCTAGCTATATGTCCCGGGGCTGTTGTCAGCTGTCATCCCGACTGAGTCTCTCTGCGCCGGGGGAGTGAGGCAGACAGACCGGGGTGTGCTACTTTGGCTAAATTAGCATTAGATTAATCGTCTATCTATACAGCTAACGTTAACGTTACTAGTGAAGTTATTCGTGGGTTAGCTCAGTCCTGTTAGCTGTGGTCGAACAGTCATATAAAAATAACTTTATTAGCGTGTTGAACGATGTTGTAACCTCATAATGTTACCCACAAAGCGTTAGCATCAACGTTAGCACATTGTAGTAACGTCAAGCCGGTATCGATACTGAACTTTCAAAATAGATAAGGTCTCTGTTGTATTACTGTGATAAAAAGTGGGATGTAATTAATCACAAAATTAGGCTGTATGGCAAAAAAAAGCAGTATTACGGTTACAAGTATTTTTTTTCTGTGACATTGTATGATTTACAATTACTCCTGAACTATCATCTTGGTGCCAGTGTTCTGACGGAAGTTAGAATAACTGGAGGGTGAAAGGTTATATGACGCCACTGACGGGCGACTAAAGGAAACGTGCCGTGTCTGAAAATAAAATAACAGATTTCTCTGGGTTTGACATTTGGTGGAAACATTTGGGATAGTGTAAGAACACAACTCATAAAAATATATAACATATAACATATGGTAATTTTTAGACATTTTAAAGCAGAAATGTTACATATTGTACCTTTAACAAGGAATATACTCTTACAAGAGTGGCCTGGCCAAGACAGGCAGCAGCACAGTTAATAGAGTTTCAGACATAAAATAATTCACAATGAAAATACAGGATCATAAAATACCAAAATATTCATCAGTGTTAGTCAGAAGTAATCTACAGTACATCAGGGATTAAACAGATCAATCAGTCAAAAACATTTACAGCCAGATGTGCCTGCCTCCATGTCCAAAATTACTTTAAAAGCATCTAGTGAAGCCAACTCACGAAGGTTCAGGTAAATTTGCAAATCGCTCCATGAGAAGCATATTTAAACGCACTTTTTTTCCCAATTTAGTGAGGACTTTAGGGACAGATAACAGGAATAATAGTGTGTCCCATTTACCTCGGAACTCGGAAACCGAAGCTGGGAATGACGTCACACCCGAGGTGAACGCGTTCCATTTACAAGTCGGATTTTCATTGTTTTCATTAACTCTAGTCAGGTTAGCCATTGTTATCAATACCAGTTGATAACAACGCATTACGCTGTTTTTGTGTGCATACAGAGTAACAACGTGTCCACGGATAGATTATGGACAGCGCTGCGTGTACAACTGATTTAGCGTGACACAAATCAGACAGAAGTGCTGATAACTGTATGATACTACAACTTTCACAACTGTTGAGCAGCCATGTTGGATTATTAGCTCGGGGTACTTGGTGGTTGTCCGAGTTCTGAGCTCGGAAATCCGAGGTCAGGGGTCGTGTTTTCCAACTTTGACCTTGGAAAATCCGAGTTCCGAGTACAAATGGAACGCACTATAAGCCCTGGGAACAAAGACAATAACTTCCTGTTTTTTCTCATGGATTTAGAGCTGTGGAAGCAGACCGAGAATATCTTTTAAAATAAAAATATGCCAAAGATTAAGTCTACGAGTGGACAGTGCAGACCAGCCAACCCGAGCATACAAGGAGCAGTGGTGAGTTTTAAGATTTTTAACAGACCTCAATGCTCCATGGTGAACAGGATGAAACGCGTGTGGACTTTGCGTGGAGGCATGCATGTGGAGGCATTCTCACACCGCTGTTTTTTTTGTTCTCAGTACTTTGAGTACTGTCCCTTTAACCCTTGTATTGTCTTCCCATCAACCGTGCAACTTTTTGTTTTTCTGGGTCAAAACGTAAAATTAAAACTTTTTTTTTTCAACGTTTTGTTCCTTTTTTTCAATGTTTTTTGTCACCTTTTTCCACGTTATATATGTCACTTTATGCATTTTTCCCGGTACCCGCCGGGCCGGGTTCGGACAGATATTTAGAAATGATGTTCGGGGTTCGGGTCGGGCTCGGTCACATCAGCGCAGATAAGGCATTGAACATTTTAAATTTAAAACAGCTTATTATGTAGGTGCTCATCTGTTTACATTTCCGAATGCCTTCCTACAGTGGCTTAATAAAAGCTTTCCACACAAACAAACGTACACGTGTCATTAGTATGAGAAAAAAAAACGAGATTTTAGCTGCGTCGGGCTTGGGTTTGGCTCGGACATAAATGAATGCCTGTCGGGCTCGGGCCGGGTTCGGTTACTGCTCTGTTGGACACGGGCCGGGCTCGGACAGAAAAATGCGGCCCGATCCGCACTCGCATATATACATGTCTGTATATATGTACTGCATGTTTTTATATATATTTTGTACATACAGTAGATACTTATTGGATACTCCGGTAGGTACATGTATATATGTATGTATGTTGAATATTTATATATATTCAACATACATACATATATTTATTTATATATATATATATATATATATATATATATATATATATATATATATATATATATATATTTATATATGTGTGTGTGTGTGTGTGTGTGTTTAAATATCTTCCTCTCAGTGTGTGTGTGTGTGTGTGTGTGTGTGTGTGTGTGTGTGTGTGTGTGTGTGTGTGGGGGGGGTTGTCTGTGCAATGTGCACTCACAGACAGTAGTGTGCCTTATTAAGAGACACAAAGCCTTTGGCAGGTGCTCCCTCCCTGGCTTTGTCACTCGTGCACTCTGCTGTTTATTTGTTCAACTCATAGAGAAGTCCCCTCTCTCTTAACCCTCGGGGGAAACAAAGAGCTGACGCACAAAGACAAGACTGCCCCTGCATCCTGGCAGCAACAAAGCCACGCTACACATAGCAGGGATGGCATGGCATGGAATGGCAGGTGTTCCATGGACGGGAAAAACTGGAAGCCAACTTTTCTGTCGTTTTTGTCTTCCTCTCTAAGTCGAAGGACCGAGGCAGTAAGCGCAGAGGTGTAACCATTAACTAGAACACCGAAAAGGCAAGAAAATTAAAGTGCAAGCCTGTGCAGATGCGTGCGTACAGCTATGGCTTTTGGCACTTGCCAGAGTGGCAGGAGAAACTTTTTTTATGAACTGGTACCTGCGCTTTCATTGTTAAATTGCTAAAACTGAAATTTTAGAGATAAGTGAAAGATAAAATTAAGATAAACATACTTAAAAAAAAATTTTTACAAACTTAAAGTCGGTGTACTCAACATCAGAACATTAATATAGCAGAAAACAAATTTTTGAGATATAGTGGAGTATAATGGCGTCTTGAGCAGAGAATGAAGTCACAGTCCCTCTGTGTGTGTTGTGATCTGAGCTTCTCTGTTCTTTGTTTTCCATCCGTGCGTGCATGTTAGTGCTTGTTAGTGTATGTTAGTTCATGTTAGTGGATGTTAGTGCATGTAAGTGCCTGTTAGTGTATGTTAGTTCATGTTAGTGGATGTTAGTGCATGTAAGTGCATGTGGTCATAGGCATTTCACATATTGGGGAGGAGTCTGTGAGAGCTGTTTGTTTTTTTTTCTCAGTATTTCGAGTACAGTCCCTTTAAAAATAAAATCTGTTCATCAAATTTCTTATAATTAAAAGTACTTTTAAATTTAAAAGAGCTCCAGAGATGTCTTACGTTGGTGAAGAGTATGGCTGCAGTAGAGAGACAGCAGTTAGTGGTTGTACAAAATATCATTGGTCATGATCAATAAGATAGCATCTTTCTTTCTTTCTTTTTTTCTTTCTTTCTGTCAAGAATAAACCTGGAATTGATTTTTTTCCTTTTTATATGATTTTCTTTTTCTGCCTCAGTTTGGTTTACTTTTGGTTTCAATTCCGTCCGAGTTCCCCCATCGAGTCCCTTGTTTGAGGATGTTTGTGCAGAATAATGTACAGTATGTACAGAGTTTTGACACTAGATACTTTTCCCCCATTCCTCTACCGAAGGGGAAAAGCTCCTCTGTATGTGGACGTACCAGCTGGATTTTTTGATTTCACAA